>NC_056726.1:1048041619-1048085853 GCF_019279795.1 Protopterus annectens
CACACACACACACACACACACACACACACACACACACACACACACACACACACACACACACACACACACACCACCACCAGCCAGCTACTTTAAGGCTCTTACCAGGGTACCCAATTACTCTTAGTAAAATGAATACTGAACAGATGATAATGTTGACCAAGCAACAAGCCTTTCAGGAGCATGAAGCCCACAGTGCTACCAAATAAAAGCAGTTAGTCTCAAAGGTTAAACTATTTTCTAAAAGACCAGCCACAATGAAATGTTTAGATATATTTAATAATCATCATCTTCTTTCGGCTGTTCCCGTTAGAGGTCGCCACAGCGGATCACCTGTTTCCATTTCTTCCTGTCCTCTGCATCTTGCTCTGTCACACCAACCACCTGCATGTCCTCTCTCACCACATCCATAAACCTTATCCTAGGCCTTCCTCTTTTCCTGTTACCTGGTAGCTTCATCCTTAGCATCTTTTTCCCAATATACTCCACATCCCTTCTCAGCACATGTCCAAACCAACATAATCTTGCCTCTCTGGTTTTGTCTCCAAACCTTCCAACCTGGCCTGACCCTCTAATATACTTATTCCTAATCCTGTCCACCCTCGTCACACCCAGTGCAAATCTTAACATCTTTAACTTTGCCACATCCAGCTGAACCTCCTGCCTTTTTGTCAATGCCACTGTCTCCAACCCATATAACATAGCTGGTCTCACTACCCTCTTGTAGACCTTCCCTTTCACTCTTACAGGTACTCGTCTGTCACAAATCACTCCTGACACTCTTCTCCACCCACTCCATCCTGTCTGTACTGTCTTCTTCATCTCTCTTCTACACTCACCGTTACTCTGAGCTATTGACTCCAAGTATTTAAACTCATCCACCTTTACCACCTCTACTCCCTGCATCCTCACCATTCCTCTATCCTCCCTCTCATTCACACACATATATTCTGTCTTAGTCCTGCTGACCTTCATTCCTCTTTTCTCTAGAGCATATCTCCATCTCTCCAGGGTCTCCTCCACCTGTTCCCTACTCTCACTACAGATCACAATGTCATCTGTAAACATCATAGTCCATGGGGACTCCTGTCTGATCTCGTCTGCCAACCTGTTCATCACCATTGTAAATAAGAAAGGGCTCAGAGCTGATCCTTGATGTAATCCCACCTCCACCTTAAACGCATCCATCACTCCCACCGCAGACCTCACCGCTGTCACACTACCCTCGTACATATCCTGTACCACTCTTACATACTTCTCTGACACTCCTGACTTCCTCATACAATACCACAACTTCTCTCTAGGCACCCTGTCATATGCTTTCTCCAAGTCTACAAAAACACAATGCAACTCCTTCTGACATTCTCTGTACTTCTCCATCAACACTCTCAGAGCAAACATCGCATCTGTAGTGCTCTTTCCTGGCATGAAACCATACTGCTGTTCACTAATCATCACATCCCTTCTTAACCTAGCTTCCACTACTCTTTCCCATAACTTCATGCTGTGACTGATCAATTTAATCCCTCTGTAGTTACTACAGCTCTGCACATCACCCTTATTCGTAAAAATCTGTACCAAAACACTTTTTCTCCATTCCTCAGGCATCCTCTCACTTTCCAAGATTTCATTAAATAATCTGGTTAAAACTCACTGCCATTTCACCTAAACACCTCCATGCTTCCACAGGTATGTCATCTGGACCAACAGCCTTTCCATTATTCATTCTCTTCATAGCTATCCTTACTTCCTCCTTGCTAATCCACTGCACTTCATGATTCACTATCCCTACATCATCCAACCTTCTCTCCCTCTCATTCTCTTCATTCATCAACCCCTCAAAGTACTCTTTCCATCTCCTCAACACACATTCTCCACATTTGTGAGTATGTTTCCCTCATTATCCTTTATCACCTTTACCTGCTGCACATCTTTCCTAGCTAGGTCCCTCTGTCTAGCCAATCGGTGTCTGTCTTAACTCATCCCTGAACTCCACCTCACAATTACCCTTTTTCAATTTCCACCATTTGATCCTTGGTGCTGCCCTCACACTCCTCCTCCTCTTCTTGATCACCAACGTCATCCTACAAACCACCATCCTATGCTGCCTAACTACACTTTCTCCGGCCACCACTTTACAGTCTCCAATCTCCTTCAAACTGGCCCTCCTACATAAGATATAATCCACCTGTGTGCATCTTCCTCCACTCTTGTATGTCACCCTATGCGCCTCCCTCTTGTTAAAATACGTATTCACCACAGCCATATCCATCCTTTTTGCAAAATCCACTACCATCTGACCTTCTGCATTCCTTTGTTTAACACCATACCCACCCATCACTTCCTCATCCTCACTGTTCCCTTCACCAACATGCCCATTTAAATCTTCTCCAATCACCACTCTCTCACCCTTGGGTACAGTCATCACCACTTCATCCAATTCACTCCAAAATGTTACTTTCTCTTCCATTGCACACCCAACTTGTGGAGCATATGCACTAACAACATTAATCATTACACCATCAATTTCCAGCCTCATAAACATCACTCTATCCGACACCCTTTTCACCTCCAAAACACTCTTCGCATACTGTTCCTTCAGAATAACTCCTACGCCATTTCTCCTCCCATCCACACCATGATAAAACAATTTGAACCCACCTCCGAAACACCTGGCCTTACTCCCCTTCCATCTGGTCTCTTGCACACACAATATACCAACCTTCCTTCTGTCCATCATATCAGCTAGCTCTCTCACTATACCAGTCATACTGCCAACATTCAAAGTTCCGACCCTCACTACCACAGTCCTAGCCTTTCTCCTCTCTTCCTGCCTTCAGCCATGCCTTCTGCCTCTTCTCCTCCTTCGGCCAACAGTAGCCCAATTTCCGCCAGCACCCTGTTGGCTAACAGTACTGGTGGCGGTCGTTGTTAACCCGGGCCTCGACTGATGCGGTATGGAAATATTAACTGGTGACTGCATGAAAAGATTTGGCGAAGTTTTACGCCGGATGCCCTTCCTGACACAACCCTCCCCATTTATCCGGGCTTGGGACCAGCACAAAGAAATGCACTGGCTTGTGCATCCTCAGTGGCTGATAATAAAATAGAAAACATTAAAATACTAAATGGGTGTTGCAGTGGTGCAGTGGTTTGTGCTATCCCGTAACAGCAGGAGGTTCTCCAGTTCGATTCATGGCTGAGGTGCCTTCAAGTGCAGAGTCTGCATGTCTTCCCTGCATTCATGTGGGAAAAACATGTGTCTGGACTGTTTCTCCCCAGGCCTCTGCTGAAAATTGGCTCATTCCAAGTTGGACTTTCCCAGTAAACAAATGTTAAATAAATAAAATAAACACCTGAGTTTCAATTCACAAGCAATATAAAAACAATACAGCTGGAAAAATACAGGAAAACAATATTTAACTAATCTCACTCTTTTTCTAACTGACTGAAGAATTGCAATTCCCTGGTTACTTATTAAAGCAAGGCAAGATGAAGTGGATGAGTGTCTTGTGTCAGTTCTAATAACAGAATGCTGATTGTCTTCTCACTATTATTTAAAATAATTTCACTGCTGGCTATAGAAAGACATCACATCTGGTCATCTGACTCTGTGGTTCCCCCACTACCCACCTGACTAGAAGCTGAACCAGAATCTAGCACAGATGTGTCACAGTGCACACCTAGAGCTTTGCTAAGGCATTTGGAGACTGTAAAATAATTCCAATACTTTCATCCTTCTTGTAGAGACTAGTCAACCATTCTCTGTCACCCCAGGATAGCAGTGAGTTCACCACTAAGGATAATAAGAGCAGGATCTCAAACCAAACATTGCGTGTTCCGCTGCATTCAGGCTTGTGAGATATGGCCTAAACCAAGTCATTTAATTTCTGGTTATTTTTGTTAAGGTAAGCTGAGCTGAGCTTAACCCCTTCATTTCCAGCATCCCCTGTTAACATATATGCATTTCCTCAGTTACAACAGTACAGTCTGATATAAATGTATATTTCTTTTCTGTCCAGCAGGACCCACTGTTGATACATTTTTAACACAAAGCAGCTTTACAAATACATTTTAACACAAGCATCTGTACAAAATTGGTTTGATATACAAATGACATAAAATTCTTTATAAAACTCCAGCTAGCTATGCTAGCATATGTTACACATTCACTGCCCTAATTCTTCTGGCATAGCTGGCACTACTTCACATTATTACAATCAGCACTTAGCATCATGAGTGCTAACATCTCAATAGGGTGCTAATTATGGACTCAGCAGCCTCACTAGCCTTGTATGTAAAGCCATAGAATGTATCATAGCAGAACTCATTTATTACAGACATAGACATGATTTAGACCCCACTCAGTTTGGTTTTGTGAAGGGCAGGTTCTGACCCTAAGCATAGTAAATTTCTTTGAAAATGTTAAAGAAGCTGTGCATAGTATCCTTATCCTGACAGATTAGCAAGATTGTCTTTATACTCAATAGCCTATCAGCTGCTTTGAAGTGAATTGTGTCTCAATTTTCGAGCCATGAAAGACTGAGTCATAGTTGACCTCTTATTTTTTTGCAAAACCAGTGTCTTTATAAACAACCAAACTTAAGGCCCTAAATTTACACCAACAAATAAATAAGGCTTGCTGGATGGCTATGTTACTAACTCAACATACTCCCAGCCCATGGAATAAATTGCCATTACAGTTATAAAAATTGCTACTTTGTCTGCCTTTAAAGCTGGTATTGAGTAGATATAAATTTACACCGGGGTTATCATGTATGGCCCTGTTTGATTTGGGAGGTAGGCATCATTAAGTATTCTTAACGGGGGGCAATAATTTTTAAGTGTGTCTGCTTAAAGGTGTATATGTCTAGGCCTCTTTTGGTCCCTACGATCACTTGCCAAATATTGTTCAAAAATGTTACAAGAGATTTTCGTTACCAGTGCCAAAGCTGGGACAGGACAAAGGGCATGGCTACCCTGTATGTTGAGAGTTTGACCGGCATGGCAAAAGAGTTGTTGACTGGGCACAAGTGTAGGAATCAGTACTCAGTTTAGCAGCTACATTCATGCCATGGTAGCTTAAACTAATTTTCCTATTTGCTTGTTTTTGTTTGTTAGTGTGTTAGTAAAGGTAACAAGTAACTAGTATGCCTCTTTGTTAGAATTAGTGGAAGGAGGAACTTTCTTTGGTCTTCAGCATTGAAGGACCTTTTTTAATCATCTGCGTGTAGTTTGGGGGTACTTCTTTAATGATTGCACAAGGTACCAGTTGATCTAACCACAGCTCTGTTTGCTACTATAGGCATGGGTGATACAACATAACACTGAAGGGCTCCAAGCAAGCTCAGATGCCAGAGTAATAAATACAGTGCAGAACAGTAGAAGTAATAAATGAAAGTGTGCAATGATATCATAGAACAGGCTGCAATATAGGAGGCAGTAAACAATTAGCCACAGCAAGGATAGAATATAGCAGGCCAGTAAATAATCACCAACAGCAATGATACCATATAGCAGCAAGGATACAATATACCAGGGCAATAAATAATCACCCAGAGCGATGATACAATATAGGAAGCAATAAATCAGACAAAAGCAAGGATACAATGTAGCATGGCAGTTAAAATTAGACACAGCTAAGGTACAATATAGCAGGGCAGAAAACTGTCAAACACTGCAAGAATGCAATATTGTAGGGCAGTAAACAATAAAACGTAACAAGGAAACGGTATAGCAAGGCACTAAACAGTTAGCCACATCAGGAATGAGATATAGCAGGACAGTATAAACAGTCAGCCCCAGCAATGATGCAATATACCAGGGCACTAAATAATCAGTGACAGTAAGTATACAATGTAACAGGGCAGTAAATAATCAGCCACAGCAAGGCTACAACATAGCAGGACAGCAAATAATCATCCACCCACAGCAAAGATACAGTATAGCAGGACAATAAAAAAATCAGTCAGAGTTGAGAAACACATGGTGGTGAGCCATAATCAGCCAAGCTAGATGAAACAGGGGTGAGAGACCACCAAGTTTCCTTACAAAAAGAATACAGGGAGTTAACAACAAGTCCTATGCAGACCTTCTCAAAGTCCAGTACCTGTACTCAGTCTCCTATAGACTGCTGTGTGGCAATTTATGCTCAGCCTATAAAGCATCCTCTGATCCACACTGATGGATCTGTTACACATCCACAAAACAAATAGCATCAAAATACCTGATCTAAGGATCTAAACCTCATCTGTAACATAAACAAAACATGTTGAAGGGATAGGTATGTGTCTCAAAGATTACCCCCTCTCTGGAACAGGCTTCCCATCCATGGAAGCAAAGGTCATCCCTAACCCTATTCAAATTTAACTTAAATCAATGGATGGGAAATTGTAAATGTGCACATGATTTGGCCCCTATATCCCACAGGGGCTTATGAGTGCTGATGCATACAAGCCTATATCATAAACATAAAATTCCTTGGGGTATTGACATACATCAGCAATATCTTTGGTAAATTTGAAGTAAGATTGGCTAGGCTTAAATGTCTCTTGGCCAATAACCTAGTGATTACCTACGAATCCATGAGCATCAGTGGCAGACAGAAGGTACCACAAACTGCCTTCACACACAGACACACTCAGTCACACTCTCACACACACACAACAAGGGAAAGGTGATCATTGGGGTGTAGTAGTCCATGAAATAGGAGGCTGGCAGGAATAGGCAGTTACTAAGATCAGTACTTCCTGCTGTCATATGCATTCCAGTTCTGTGTTGCATATTCTGCAAACCTGCTGCACAAAGTGCACCACTCCCAAGGGACTGCCGGACTGGGTTTTTTTTTTTCAGGTAAATTCTGGTTGCAGAATTTAAGGCAGGCTAAATGTGACACAGCCCAGTGAAACACAGTGGTGGCATCTGCAAACATGACTGACCTGGAGTGTGCTACTGAAGAAAGTGTGCAGAGGATTAGACCTTAGAACTCTGTCCATAAGTTGAATGGCAAGAGTAAATGATGAGAGTAATTAAACTGAGTTGGACTGATGCTTATTCATACCTTCATGACAAGTACAGAACTGTTGACTGTTTCAATAAAAAATATTGACTCATGTCCATGGGTTTATCTAATTATTAAAATAAATCTACACTGTTAGGCTGCTTAATTGATTTCCACTGAATGAACATTTTTGTCCTCAGTCAAGTTAAAGCTGCTGAATTAGCTACAGACTCACTGAACCAAAAGGCTGCTAGGATTTTCATGTAGTTAGTATAACTGTGCCATCTCTCTTCCCTTTTGATATCAAACTTAATGTGATGGGAAACTCTTCTGGTGGGCACTGGTTTTACTGTATAAAAAAGAAGCTTCTGAAACAGTTTTGCAGACTCTCCTTAATGGAAACTGTTGAACAGTGTTTGAGTAACAAAATAATGTATAAATATCTAAGTTGCACTTATAGTGACCTGTGTGGTGATACTTTGTACTTTTGTTGTTTTTCCCATGTTTTGCCAGAAAGTTATCTACTCACGTTTTTTAGTTTGTTCCGAGAACTTTAGTCTTGTATTGTAATTTGCAGTTTGCAGTTGTAAGAAGACAGTGGGCAGGATTCACGAAGCCTCCGTGTAAGAGATACAAGGCTTACACGGAGGCTGCAGTTAAACGGTGTGACGTCAGCATGTCATGCATATGCATGAGGGCATGCTGAATCACACCGAAGGCTAACACGGTCCGTGGAAGACAGTAGGGGGCGTGTCCGTAGCCGAGCCCTGCAAGTGGACACGCCCCCAGAAGAGTAAAAGTGCCCAAAGTAAACACCCACGACAGAGTCCATGGAAATGTGAATAAACACAACACAACACATGCCCCCACAGACTATGAACATAAAATATATAAATGAACATGTTATATATTTTTTTAAATTGTAAAGATGTTTGCCCGTGAGTGCGCCGTTTAGCTGGTGTGCCCGTAGCTCAGCCACAGTTAGCAGTAAGTGGAAAAGCATATAAGAACTAACTATGCAAAGTAAGCCAAAAAGCAATAGCGTAACTGTAGAGACATCGGCTGAAGAGCAGGCAGAAATGGTTCAAGCCCCCACAACATCAATTTTTATTTTTAGTAAAATAAGCACGAAACATGTCCCTGACATATATGTACACATATAAAATTATATTTTATGTAAAATGTAATGAAATAGGCCATTTATTCTGAAGAAATATGAGATAACAAAATAAGAAAAAATGCCAGATGTGCCTATAGCTGAGCTACAGTTTAACAAGGTGAGTGCATCTGCCCATAGGTGAGCAGTGGTTTAACAGGTGCAAAATGAGTGCCCATAGGTGAGCAGTGGTTTAACAGGTGCAAAATGAGTGCCCATAGGTGAGCAGTGGTTTAACACGCTGAAACTGTGTGCCCTAGCTGAGCTGAGTGTAAGTTGCGTGCTGACAGCCAAATGAAGCGTAAACCAGCGTACCCCGTTTGCGAGCTGCACCGCCAACAAGCTAACCGGGCAACGTTGAGCAAGCTGTAACAAAACTGCCTTTACACAGACACACCCCCTAGCCTGTCTAGACAGTCATAAAATATAAAAAGCAGTGGCCAGGTTTGAACCTAGGATACCATGTACCATAGTCAAGGTACTGAACCACTAAGCCATGACAGCTGTACTTAGAAATGCAGTAATAGCAAATATATAGGAATGAATAGAAAGTGGAGCATGACAAAGCAGGTTTTGTGAAGTCGATACAATTCCAAAATGGCCAAGCACAGATAAGTGCGGAAAAAACGGCATATATAAGTCCCATAGGTGGGAATACACAGCATAAACGATTGTAGAACTAACTTGCAGCCAGAATGTCAGGAGTAGGTGAGGGTAGTTGCTTTCGAGCACAGAGGTTGAGGAGTCCAGATATATGGTCTGGCTCCTAGTCCACAATCATGAGGCCCAACTCATGCAGGGCCAGGTCCTGTCGGGATCATATAGGGCTGAGGCGTAGGACCGGTTGGCTCATAATCTCAACAGTGCCACAGGGATTCCAAGGACTGGTGAGCAGGTCCATCACCACCATGCGGACCTGAAGAGACGTAAGCAGGACCAATTGAACCTTTGGATCCAGGAGGCCCGGCAAATGCCCAACGCCCCACTACTGAGTAAGTTACATTTAATTATGTATGTAAGAAATTAAACTAGCTGATATTATGGGGATGTGTATTCCAATATTACTTAATTTATATTACAGCTGCAGGTGTCTGTTCTGCGAACCGCAGAGCCTATGGCGATAGGCTGGTGCGTTTGCGCCACCAGGCAGGTCAGTAATCCTCTCCCAGTAACTGTAAAGAAATATAAAAGTATGACACTTAGCAAAAGAGTGCAGTGAAGTCACTAAGTAATAAAATGTGCAAGTAACAGTGTAAGAGTGTTTGCAAGTATTGCTTGATTACAAAAGTGTGTTGCAGTCTGTAATCCAAACAGAAAAATGAAAATGTCTGAAATAAAGTCTGAAATAAAGATGCCCCACCTGTAATATAATAGTACACAACCTGCAGCAGGCTGAAAAGTACAGCTGCAGAAGATGAACAAATCACATGTGTGAAATATATCCCTGTTGAAATACTGAAACATGACAGAAGTGAGACTGCTGGAAAGGATTATAATAACTACAGGTAAAACATGTCAATAAAGCCTAGAAGTAAGTACCATCCTGAATAGTAAAATGAAATCAAGTGAGAGAGTGTGAGAAAGAGTTATGAATCCACCAATAAAGTAGTAATAACCCCTGAATAAAGTATACTGCAGTCAGTACAGAATGAAATAAATGTGACAAGCAGAACCAAACAGCGAAATGTGTTCAAAGTGTTGCTGCAGCTGGAATGTGTATCCCAAAATCTGGATATGTTGCTCTCAGTCTGCAATATGCAGATAGTATGATTGTCTGAAATACCAAACATCCACAGTTGTCTATAGCTATATAAAGCAAATGTAGCAGGATGATGTAGCTGAACAAAGCCAGATATGAACGTGTATGAATAACAATAAAATGTATATTGATGTAGCAGTAACAGTCCTATCACCAAATTGAAGTAGTTATCATATAGGAAACTGTAGTTAGAACAGTAGTGTGTATATCTCTGCAGCTATTAGAAATGTACAGCATATGTATTGGTATTCGAAGGTGTTAATAATATTTTCTTCACCCCACCCTATAACCACATATAATCCATTCCACGTGAAATTGATATGTGCAATCACAATTAACACCCCTGGACATTTGTCCTGTTGGGTTATAAATATTTGCATGTACGTTGATGCATCTGCCCTGTTCATACAACCAAACCTGATGGCCTGTTGCCATCAATCAACCCTGCATGTTGTTGGACTGTGTATTGCTGTTCAAATTATGCATGTGTTATGCCCGCTGTTCAATGGTGTGAATATCTGGGTGTTTGGTTAATGGGAATACTAATGCATGCTGTTACAACTAATTGCGAATGGTATTGTATGTTACTAACCCAAACTGTCATGACATAATGCAAAACATAGGACGACAGGGAAGGCGGGTTCCAGCGGACCCACCTCTCCCACCTCAGCTGGCGAGTGCACCTGGCACTAGTGCCCAGTCTGGACCCTCCTCCGGTGGCCCTGTGCCACCTGCAGGTGGAAGCACTGCAGGGGATGGGGCCCATCCCCCCTCTGCAAGTGTGGCCGGAGGAGAACCACCACTCACCCTCCATAGCGTCCGGACTGTGGTGCGTGGAGATCCAGGACTCTGTTCTTGGGCCCCTACGCCAGCTTGAGGCACAGGTGGCACAACTTACGGGCATGCCTGTTGCCCGGCCTACACAGCCCCAGCACAGCCCCGTCCTGGGCAGTGAAGGAACAGTGGCAACTGCCCATGGGTGGGGATATCAGTTCCA
This sequence comes from Protopterus annectens, assembly GCF_019279795.1. Lineage (NCBI taxonomy): Eukaryota > Metazoa > Chordata > Ceratodontiformes > Protopteridae > Protopterus > Protopterus annectens. Next base: position 1,048,052,529 of record NC_056726.1, read on the forward strand.
CTGTTGCCATCTGTGGGCTCATGGGCTCTGGATATCCAAACATCCATCCCCATCAATTGTGTAACCCCCACACGTGTCATACACGCCCTGTATGCGTCTTGTTTGTCTTGTCTGTTGACCTACCCAACCTACCTCCCCAGCTATAACGACTTCCTTTACCTGACATACCACTCTCACCTGAAAAAAAAAAAAAAAAAAAAAGGGCACTCTGTACCCACAAAAAATTACGCCCCATACATAGCTGCCCATTCCACACACATGTCTGCTGGACATGGAAACTATCAATTACAATTGGCTGTACAACAAGTATTATTGTTGTCCTGACACCTCTCTCAGGGGTGGAAGGTTTCAAATGTCACACCAAATTACAAACATATGCACAGCTGTTGCTGATGAAGAAATGGGCAGCTATGGGCCTTACCTACATCCCTCCTGCAAAACCCAAGCTTGTCTCCCTACTGTCTTACCCTCTTTGTGACCCCTTTTTCACCACTTTCCTGCCTCCCCATTTTCATTTCTTTCAAAGAAAATAGTGCGGGTGTGCGCCAGAGTAAGCACTGTTAAGCGGTTGTAAGCGGGTGTGTGCGGAGCTGAACACCAGTGCGCATGCGGGAGCTCCGTGCAAACCAGCGTTAACCCAGTTACAACTGCTTAAAAGTGCCTTAGTCACTCTGATTGACAGGTCCTGTAGTCAGTTCAAAAGCAAAATAAAATCCCACTGTCAGTCCCGAACCCAGGACCTTGGAAACAGTAGTCTGCATGACCTACCACTAAGCCGTGACTGTTATGCAAGAACATTGTGCTAAAATAAATATATCATGTAATAGCAGGAATGAATGTAAAGGGAATATAGGATGTGTAGTACACAAAGCATGTCATGTATACTTACTGTCAAATCTAGTGGATTTCTATAATAGTAGTGTGTGAACAGAAACAGCCATGCTAGTTGGTAGCTACTAGGTAATAATGTCAGTTAATGTACATATATAAATGTATGTATATTTACATATATATATATATATATATATATATATATATATATATATATATATATATATATATATATATATATATATATATATATATATATATATATATATATATATATATATATATATATATATATATATATATATATATATATATATAGTTGTAGGTGTCAGTGTGCATACACACTTACTACAGGAAACAGGAAAGAGGAATGGAGAAATGTGAAGCTACAACACAGCCTGAATCATGAGAGAGATACTAACCTTTACACTCCCAGAACAGTGTCCACAGCATACCAGCATGGTCCCCGCCCTTACAATCTGAAAGGGCAATGCCTATCTCACATACCCTTTTATAGCACTGTCCTGAAATCACAGTGAGAACTGCAATCAGTACACAACTGGCTGTATGCAATTAGCAAATGCTGGCTTACAATTGGTGCAGAGGCCATCACATGGACCTATGCAGATACCTACAAAAGCATCCTGTACTCAGACTCCACACATGCAATACTTTCATTGCACCGTCTGGAGGCAGAGAGAGAGAGAGAGAGAGAGAGAGAGAGAAAGAAAAAAAAAAGAAAATAAGAACACAAACAACAACACACGTTACACAAACTAAGTTGAAGCTGTCAGCAGTGTCAGTACCAAGCTGGGCTAGCAGCAGCAGGAAGCTGTAGTAACGGTAACACAACCAGCTGCTACAAACACAGGTAATGTAAAGTAACAAGTTAATAGTCTACATACTGTGAACCCTCCATATGTGTCATAGGTCTGTATCTGTAGGTATGTCCATGTGATATGATGTGTGCATATAGTTCCACCCAAAGGAGATGACTATACATTACATGTCATTCAGTGTTAGGCCATGATCCTGGCACCAGTTGTCCGTTTCAGTGAGGCCTGTCTGTAGGATGTGTGTGTCAGCTGGTGTAACGACTATGGCGCTTAGTTTGCAGTCATCTGGGAACTTTGTCATTCACAACCCGCACATGTTTTCCTTCACATCTGAGAAGTAAATGCCAAACAAGAGGGGTCCTAGGACAGAGCCCTGTGGGATACCACATGTGACTGGCATTGAGTCTGACATGGCTCCCGCAATATCGATATTATGGATTCTGTATGTCAACCAGTGTGCAACCCATCATGTGACATATGTAGTAACATGTAAGCTAATGAGATTGTCTATGATGCCTGAGTGGAGTACTGTGTTGAAGGCCTTAGGGAAGTTCAGGTAGGCTGATGGACTGCGTTGCCCTCATCAATGGCTGTAGTGACTGTTTTGAAAGGTTCAAGCCCATCACAAAGGCAAACTGGGTGGGATCAAGTGTCTGCAGGTACCCAATATCGCTGTATATGCGTCCCATACTGAATCATTCCATAGCTTTGCAGACCAGGCTGGTTAAGCTTATGGGGCAGTAGTTCCCAGGGTCAGTAGAGGTGCCTCCTTAGTGGAGTGGGACCACTGTTGCTGTACGCCAGTGTTCAGGTACATATCCCGTAGTATGGCCAAGGTTAAATATCAGTCTTATATGTGGTTGTATGTCCTCTTGGAGTTCATGTAGCACACATCCAGGGATACCATCAGGTCACATTGATGCTGTGTGTTCTGCTTTGCTGTGGGCGGCCCTCACCTGGACATCTGAGATGATAGGGAGGTTACATTCAGCTGTGATAAGTATTTCTAAGTGTGGGGGAGAAGGAGGGGGGATATGTGCACTGAACCTGTCTGCCAGAATGTTGCCAATATCTGTGTGTTCAGTGAATGTTAAGTAGGTGTGTAGTAACTCAGAGCATATCTGAGGCGTTTGGTCCATATGTCTAACATAACTGAAGAAGGCCTTGTGGTTATCTATAGTGTTCGTGGCCATTTCCCTCCCAGAGTAGGCCGTGGATGTTATGAGAGACCGTAGCTTATTACCAGTGCTGACCACAGATGCTTTCCCTTTATGTGAATCTGCTCTGTCCTGCAGTAGCCTCCTTCTATCGTTATACAATCTGCCTTTGGCTGGGGTCCATCAGACAGGGTGCCTAACCTTTGTGCATAGGGTCTGGGTTAGAAATGTGTGTGCATGTTCCATGCATTCTTTGGGATGTCCGTGGGAAGCATTCGCAAAGGGGTCAGCAGTGTGGGTTGTGGCTTCCACTGGCCCAGTGGGCTGCATGGATACCATGTCAGTCCTAACAAGTGAATATCTGTCTAATCACATATATATCAAAGTAGTCTACTGTACTGGTGGTGGTGGTGGTGGGATATGTATATCCAGGCCGATTAATTTGTGTCCAGATCACACTAGTGGATGGCGTTCCACATACAGTACCTTGGTATGAACCCCCAGAGTGAGGTTGTGCATTGGACCTGTCTCAGTGTGCTGACTGATGGGGCATGCTACTATGTTGTATGGAATGTGGCAGGTATTGTTGCACAGGTGTTGGCTGAGCACTGATATCTGGCCATGTACTTGTGTATCCACCAAGAGACACACATGCTACATATGGGAGTAGTAGTATATCACTACAGTTGAGTATCATGTATAGTATGTGTGCCATATATTGCTGACATAGTCTGCTGATATCCTGTTTGTGTTCTCTTCCAGGGACATGGCGCGTCAGCGAAATCCTGCCTACTCTGCTGCAGAGGATGAAGAGATACACCAGAGCCTGGTGCGGGATTATGACATACTGTTTTCCCGCACCAGCCAGAATCAGCAGGAGAGGGCTGCACTGTGGCAAGACCTTGCCCGTAGGGTAAATGACATTGGCACACATAATAGGACATATGAGCAGGTACGACATCACTGCAGTGATTTAATCAGAAATGTCCGTCAGCGTGCATCGGATATCCACAGGCAACAGGTCGCCACAGGAGGTGGGGTGGCCACACCCCCCTCACCAGACTGGAGGGCTACTCCTAAGTGTTGTGGCTCCAGCCCCGGAACATCAACAGCAACACACCTGCATCATGATGGAGGCTGGATCCACACAGCAACATGACATGGAGCGTGCAGGTAATATGCCATATGTACACTTGACTGTTCTGTACACTGTTAGTTTATGCATGTGTAAGGTGTGTCCGTGGTATGTAGCTGTCAACATAGTATGTAATTGTGCAGGTGTGATATTGCCAATATCAGCAGCTGACATGTGAAAGGCAACTGGTGTACTACTGCACTGTATCATATGCAGTATCAATGGCACAGTTGTGCCCACTGACATTAATCTCCTCATTTCTGCAGGTCCCTCCGGTGTTACAGCAAGGCAGACCATCCATGCTGGTGAGTGTGTTTTAACAATACCTATAATAGTCCTGATAGTGCTAGTAATACTAGTGTAACTCAGTAGTGCTCTGTGTGTATACTGCGGGGTGTGCATGTGTGCATGTGTGCCTGTGTCCACGTGTGCATGTGTGCATGTGTGTCTGTGTCCATGTGTGCATGTGTGCATGTGTGCCTGTGTCCATGTGTGCATGTGTGCCTGTGTCCATGTGTGCATGTGTGCCTGTGTCCACGTGTGCATGTGTCCATGTGTACACGTGTGCACGTGTCCACGTGTGCATGTGTGCCTGTGTCCACATGTGCATGTGTGCATGTGTGCATTAGTGCATCACTGGTAACATTGTGTAGACATTGTAAACTGTGTTTCCTGTCTTCCTCCCACAGGTTCTGGTGCTGCTCTGGTGTCCTGCAGCAGGGGAACCTGAATCTGGTGCCACAGGTACTGATAATGATGATATCTATGTAATGGCACAGGAAGGTGTGTCAGGGTCCATCATTTGTCAGCCAATTGACAGTAAACAGCTGTCAACGCCATCATTGCGCACAGTCATCCTGCCAGTACATCCTATGTCACCATTGTCCCCAGGTGATGGACAGGATACAGTGGGCATTGACCAGAGTAATGTGGTATCTGTGGCACATGCTTCCCCACACAGCAGCCATGGGCAGGGTCCTGCGATGGTACCACACAGACAGTTGCCCATGGGTTCTCGTGGGAGCATCCATGGGCGTACTGCTTCTAGCAGACATGCCCAAAGAGGTCTGTCAACCTCAGCTATGTTTCGAGCTGTCATGCAGGCACAGTCACGTATGGAAAGGTACACCAGACAGGGTCTGAGGGTGCTGACAGCATGTCGCACAGCCATGACTGACAGTATGAGTGACATCGTGGATGCTATCCGTAATTTCACCGATGTCATAGATAGACGTTGTGGGGACATATTACAGCAGTTCCACAACCACATGTCCATGAGCCAGGGCAATGGTGGACGATTGCGGCGTCGACGTGACCATATGCCAGCAACAGCAGCAGCTGGCAGTCGGCGCAGACGACAACAGGCCCGTGGATGCCCCCATAGTGCCAGCAGCAGCCCCAGCAATGCTGGGTCTGTGCTGTCATCGGAACGCCCCAGGAGACCACGTGCACATGGCTCTGGACAGTCCCAACAGGGACCTGTGTCCAGTCAACACACTCCCGCTTCTGATGACAGTACCCAGTCTGGCTTAGTACCGGATACGGTCCGTAGCACCCCTGCCAGGCACAGGTACTGTGTCTGTGCCCACAGACACTGATCTGTATGACCTGCCAGGTGCAGTCTGTGGCTGTCCACAAACTCCAGTATATGGCAGCCATGAGGTGGAACTGTGTGCATGCATACAAACATGCAAAATGTTAACACCTAGGGCTACCACATACATGCACACATTGCACCAACAGTGCCCCACCCTGTACTGCTGTCCCTCACCAACACACATACACACACATGTCAATTGGTGGTATCAGTAGCAGACTCAGGCATACCTAATTCTCACACCCTGTGCATATGATGAAACTGTGCCACCTCCTGCAATCTCCAACATCAGTGCAGGAACAGGTAAACACGTTGCTGATGCACAGGGTGACTACATAGAAGTGTATTACTAGTATCATGTTGGTAACAGTACAGTGTGCTGATATGACTGTGTATATATCCCAGCATGCCTGATGCAGTAACTGTATGACTGTCCTGAATTGTTATCTACACCCATAGTAAGTACCATAGTGTAACAGCTGCACATTATTGCATACCGGTGGTAAGGATGTCAACAGATAGCCACATACATAGGTAGCACAGGGGAGAAGCTAATGCAAGTAGTGATACGCAATGATGGACATGTACAGTAATGGTGGCAAGTTGCCCACAACGACTATGCAATGTGGATGTTTGCGCATGTTGATATGTGTGCAGTACCAATGTAATATAAATCACAGTTAACTATGACATTATATCAGTTCTACCATGGACATCTGAGCTGTGCATTCCTGGGTACATGTTGATAGTGCCTACATATTTGCGCTGTTACCTACTGTAAGTATTACCCCTTCTTTGTTGTACAATGGACTACTTCCAGCCCTACTTGCTGTAGCTTTGTTTGCATGGATGTTTGCTTGGGGTTCCCTGGAACACTGCTTCCACCTGCAATGCAGAGTTACAGAGCTTTTGTGGACTCCTAGTGACATCTGCATAGCATACTATACGTATGTCAAGTTTCCACATGACAGAATGTCACTGTCTGTCCTGTTCGCATGTACGTTGCCTGTGACACATTGCACATGACTTACCTGGCATTTACCCACGTGTGCAGTCATATATGCCAGTGCTATAAAATCAGTAGCAGTACACCCACACATACTCACCTTCAGTATGTTGTTCCCCATTGGCCCTATGTGTTGGTAATCACCATGGCAATCACACTACTATGGTAGCATGTGCAAAGGTAACCTGAGAATCACCTCTATGGTCCAGTTGTGGTTTATGTGAGTCATGTGGCAATGTCACAGCTTCCACATGTATGCAGTCAACCCTCTCCCCTGGCCAGGAACGTACAACACATGTGTGGGATGCCACCACATAGCCAATCCGGGGACTGAGCACTCTGAACCCAGTACTGCTATACCCTGTCAGGTGGCATGACATACTACAGTGACTACAATACCAGTCTGACATAGACCCTCACTGACAGCAATCCGAACACACTGGGGCATACTTGGAGACTCAGAATAGCATCCTGCCTGAGCATCACACACCTCTGCAGCTGGCACACGGGCATACGTTACGTCGGAACAGAGCACATGCCACACATGGCACACACATCCCATGTGTCACACACCCACAGCCTGTAGGGCTACACAACACACCTGCTACAGATGTGTCAGGTACCTCTCTTGGCCGCTGCAGTGGGGTCCTGCTCAACAGGCTGTACATGGTGAAGGTCACAGTGATATGCTTGTGGGGCACTATGGTCCACCACAAAACACATGCATACAGGTCAGTCAGAGGCATGGACACATATGACTCAGTCATTGACCATGCCACTATGGATGACCTGAGACATACCTCCCTGGACTACATGATAGGGAACATAGAAGGGATCTCTCAGCATGTGGCATGGGCCAGTATGAGCCTGATCTTGGTTGCCATCATACCCTCACCAGGTATGCTACCACAATATGTAGGAAGGGTGTTCTATGTCTACATTCTGCTCAATCTCCAATGTCATTCATAGGGTATCAATGGCTGTCAACGTGTGCTTACATGCTAGAGAAGCCACAATGATTTGCGAGGGGCAGCTTGCACATGACACCCATGGGCCATTGTATATTGGCGAAGCCCCTTGATACACACATAGTGCCTTTTGCTGCAGGACACGGATTACATAGCCACCTCAGTGGGTATCACACAGGATAGGACACTAACAGTGATGCTACACAACACCAGCAGTGTACACCGCAAGATGCATGCACTGGACACTGTCCTCAGCACGGTGAACTGCAATATCTGTGCAGTACCAGATTCCTGATTCATGGCTCACAGGTACAACCCATCACTGCCAGGTTATACATCATACCATGCCTGTCGTCCCCTACACATGTAACACACATGGACAGGGGGGTATTATCTCAAGGCACCACAGATACATACACCTCCAGGTTGTTGGCACAGCACAAAGCATCAGGGCCTATCCATGAGCAGCTAACAGTGTGTTGGACTGCCTTCTGGTTCATAGCCTGGCACACACAACCCTCCCATACACAGGAAACCCACCTATCCTCCCTAACAACACTGGCAATATGACAGTCTCAAGAAATGTCTTTATATGGCTGGACTGCATCCAGCCAAACATTGTGCGTGAGCATTACTGTAGCTACAACACACAAGCTGAAAGGTTCCCAGCATGTAGTCACTGAATTGCAGTGGAACAACATGTTACCACTCCCACAACAGGTGGGAACATGCAGCACCTGTTCATCGACTACATGTAGACTATATGGCCCAGACCAGATGTGTATCCCCTGCTGTAGGTATTATACCATATACAACCCACACTGTATAGACACATACCGCGTCGCCCTGCACAGTAAGACACAGTCATATTGTTATGCATTGCGAATACCATTTATCCACTTGAGGCACGTGTCAGACATGGTAACTACTGAAGGTCACAGGTATATATGTGTATGTGTCACACACATATATCATGTGTGCATTGCCATTGCTGGTTTAGGCAATGGCATGCATTGTTATGAACAACAACCCACACATGGTCATATTGTGTGACACAACCACACGTGGCAGTTGTGGGTTTCCAAAACATACCTATCTGTGCTCTGACAGTGGTAATAGACCCAGTAGTGGAGCGCACTATTGGCATTACTGGGCAAGTAGTCCTGTTTGGCTGTACTGATAGTGTGGTGACATCCCCTGTGTTTACTGGGGGAATATGCAGCATCTGGTGTATTGTAGTATTTGCCAACAGGATCTGTTCTCTCATACTTGCAATTACACACACTACTACCGCCCCCACACACACACTTGCCATTTGCAGGATTTATACCCCTACCTAACTATGTCACAACACATGAGAAAGACACATTAGCGAAGCACACTATTCAGATTACTAGGAAGTTCCTCTTCTCCGGCTGTACTTATAGGGTGCTGACATCATCAGTGTTTGGAAAGGGTAATGTGCATCATGTAGTGTGATCTCCTGATTGCCAAAAAGCACATGTCTTTCTTACAGAATTGCACACACGCAAACTCCCCTCATCCAAACACACACACTTGCAGGATTCAAACCCCTACCTAATTATGTTATGACACTCATGACAGATGCATTAGCGGAGTGCGCTATTCGCATTACTGGGAGGTTTCCCTTCTCCTGCTGTACTTATAGGGTGCTGACATCATCAGTGCTTAGATAGGGGAATGTGCATCCTGTAGAGTGTTTTCCCAGTTGCCAAAAGGGACATTTTCCTCACACAGACTTGCACACACACTAACCCCTCTCCACACACACTGGGCAGTTGCAGGATTCAACCCCCTACCTAACTATGTTATGACACTTGTCACAGACGCATTAGCTGAGTGCGCTATTCATATTACTGGGAGGTTTCCCTTCTCCTGCTGTACTTATAGGGTGCTGACATCATCAGTGCTTAGATAGGGGAATGTGCATCCTGTAGAGTGTTTTCCCAGTTGCCAAAAGGGACATTTCCCTCACACAGACTTGCACACACACTAACCCCCCCCTCCACACACACTGGGCAGTTTCAGGATTCAAACCCCTACGTAGCTAGGTTATGACACTTGCGACAGACGCATTAGCAGAGCATGCTATTCACATTACTGGGAGGTTTCCCTTCTCCTGCTGTACTTATAGGGTGCTGACATCATCAGTGCTTAGATAGGGGAATGTGCATCCTGTAGAGTGTTTCCCCAGTTGCCAAAAGGGACAGTTTCCTCACACAGACTTGTACACACACTAACCCCCCCTCCACACACACTGGGCAGTTGCAGGATTCAAACTCCTGCCTAACTACGTTATGACACTCGTGACAGACGCATTAGCTGAGCACGCTATTCACATTACTGAGAGGTTTCCCTTCTCCTGCTGTACTTATAGGGTGCTGACATCATCAGTGCTTAGATAGGGGAATGTGCATCCTGTAGAGTGTTTTCCCAGTTGCCAAAAGGGACACTTCCCTCACACAGACTTGCACACACATCAATCCCGCTCACCCACACACACACACACACTGAGCATTTGCATGGTTCAAACTCCTACCTAACTATATTATGGCACTTGAGGGAGACGCATTAGCAGAGCGCGCCATCCGAATTACTGGCATCTGTTCTGCACCTGCAGTATTTATAGGGTGCTGACATCTTTATTTCTACAGAGGTATGTACATCTAGTACTACCTGTCAGGTGGGGGATAGCATATATATGCATTTGCAGCCACCTCCTTCAGGGTCAGATATGCACATCGCACTGGCAGGTTATGTTCTATACCATGCTTCGTGACCACAGGACCTGTAACACACAACACAACCAGTCCAAAACACCACTCCCACATCCAGGACACACACTTTGCTTCCCTGGGAACAGTGCCGGGATATGCAGGTGTTCACATACACCATTCCAGTTGTTAACATCAGGTACAGGCATATTGTGTGTGGGAACTACTCAGGCCTCTACAACTTTACCCTACAGCCACTACAATTTGTGGGTCCATGTGCTATGGCAGAACCACTCACCACAGCCACATGGGGGAATACATATTGCACCTGTCCATCTGCAACATGGGTACTCACTGTTCCACACCAGAGGTAGACCACCATTGTTGATATCTGACCATACCCACCTTTCCCTGGAGATCCATATCCCATCCCCACCCCCAGGAAAGGTTGTCACTGCAAACAAATTGTATTTAGCACAAGCAGACTCTACACTTGTGAAGACTGGGGTGGATGACTTCAAAGGACCCATGCTGGGGGACTATACTGGCCACTCTGCATAATCCTTGACAATTGCATTCTATGAGCATGTGTAAGGTTTGCATTGATCATGCTATCCCACATATACCCATGACTGCTCCACAACAGGACACCTGTCAGGTGTACACCAGCCATATATGAGCCATCCAACAGACAGAGTGAGCTAATACATTGCAGAGCTGCAGCCCACAGAGGGAGGACATCTGTGAACAGTACCGGCATGACACTTCAATCCCACATAATCATCACAACACAGTGTTGACAGTGGAATTGTCCAGACAATGCAGATAGGGCTCCCCTCAGTCTGTTATTGACGCCCACTTACTGTTAGAGGTCCTCAGCAACCCTCTTCCAGCACACACCAACAACATGGATGTGGCTTAGCACATTCAAACCCTGGGATCTCCACTGTGCCCCTGCTTGACAGAGGCACATCACACTAGCCTCACACGTTGCCTTATGTGACCTACTTTACAGTGGCACAGTAGCTTACTGTACTGGGGATGCAGATGCCAAGCACACTCTGGCTAAGCTGTCATTCCCTAGGGCAAACAGCCTAGTACTGACCTCTACACCCATATGTTTAATTGTCAGATGCACAATATTTGTTGCTGTTAGACTGTTTGCAGGTCTTTATTGCCATAGCATTCCCTGTTCCTGTGAACAACTTGTGTATCATTGGAAGATGTTTGAATATGAGGGCGATCCACTATATCACTTATGTCTCTGTAGTCATTTACTGTGTGCACTGGGAAGATTGCTGTGTTGTGGTTGGTTCCTGGAATGACACGTACAAATACCAGATATGTGTGGCCAACTGCTAAATGGAGATATGGCCTAAGTGTGTGAGCATGCCCAGTTCAGCCTTTCCATGGCATGTTGCCTGACATATGCCTCATTTATCAAAGTGTGCGAGCATGCCCAGTGTGAGCTTTCCATATGTTGAACTCTGCAGTCCACCACATATTTGGGTGAGTGTGAACTTCAACAATATCTCACGTTTATGGTTGTGTGTTGGGTGTCATGTTGTGTACTTACTGGCCAACTGCTTTGTGTCTGACCACAACAGGGATTATACTGTGCCTGCAGGGATTGCATGGGATACTTTGCATACAGTTGTCAACATCCTTTCATAATGACCTAACACTGTAGTACCGTATAGTGTACTGGTTCAGTACTTTCACTGTGGTGGACAGTATCCTGGGCTTTAGTCCTATCACTGCTTGACATCTTCATAGTGAGCACAACAGACTGTGTAGGGGCCAGTTGTGCACATATGACCATGTTGCATTATGTTCAGATATGGACTACCTACACCAGGCTTGTCCAACATTTGTAGTGTATTCCACAACATAGGTTGACACTGGCAAACACTAGCGATGTTCCCTAGGCCATTTCTGATGATAGTCAGAGAGTGTGTTTGTCCTTCGACACACATTGTAACTGGAGTTTGCCATGTCATATGTCATGGTTAGTATACTGTGCCTCCGTCTACCTGTGACATAACAGTGATACCCAGGGTAAACCTACCATCTCCCATCCACTCATCAGGATTCCTCTTGAGGGGTGTCGATAGGTGACTCTCTGGCTAACCTGTACTGGGAGTTTATTCAAGAGTGGGGGTGGCTTCTGTGTTATGGATCATTCAGTACAGCTTGTCCTATGTATGTCAGTGCTGGGGTTCAGGTCTCTCATGTGCATAGCTCACTGCCATTCAGATTGTACAAGGTGCAGCATGTTCATTGATTCCAGCTTGGACATGGCTTCATACATCAGGCACAGCTTGCCTCTGGGTGGGCAGTATGGCAGTGTGTGGAGCTGCATTTTGTTTAATCAGGCAACACATGGCATCTGTTCATGCTCTTTGCTACTCCTGGTGAGGTACTGTTGTGGACTTTACAGTTGATGGAGGTGTCTGCTGAGGTACATCCCACAGGGGCTATTGTAGTCAATTGTGACGCTGAAGAAGGATGACTGCAGAGCCACAGTGACCTCCCCTTATCTAGATCTGACAACCTTCATGATTGGGTGGGTATATGGTATGTTTCTGTGAACACTACAGCCACATGTTTGTCCAATGCAGGATATCTATCACCTTGTGTCCCCAGGTCTCTCATTACATGTTAGGTACGTAATGGGTTAACACCTGTGTGGTAATTGGTGGGCACTTACTGTATATCCACGGTGGTTGTCTATACACATTTCTGCAATTAGCTTGCTGACATAGCTATGGCACCAGTTGTCTGTTTCTATGTGGCCCTTTTGTGGGTTGCTTGTGTCAGCTGGGGGTCAGATATGGTGGGCAGTTTGTACTCCTCTGCATACATGTTCAGTCACAGTCCTTCCATGTTGGCCTGTACCTATGGGACATATATACGGAACGGGGGAGGTCCCAGGACGAAGCCTTGTGAGATGACACATATCTGCTTTGTAGTCTGACATGGATGCAGCATGTCTGACCATGTTAGTTCTGTCCTTGGTCTGGTTTGTAACCCCTCTACTGACATAGGGGTTTATATTTAAGCTGGTGAACATATCCATACTGAACACGTAGGGTATTGTCTGGAAGCATTTGCATTGTCCAGCTATGCTGTGTGGACCACATCAATGACCTTAATGACTGTTTCAAATGGGTCAAACATGTTTAGGGGCAGGATCTGCACTTACGACAGCCACACTGGGTAGGGTCCGGTGTCAGTAGGTCCCCGATAGCTTTATGTCTGCGGTACATGCTGATCCTTTCCATAGCTGTGCAGACCAAGCTTGTCAGGATCCTGGGGTGGTAGTTTGCAGTATCCATTCAGGCAACACCTTTGTTGTGAAGGACCACTGTTGTTGTACACTGCTCTTTGGGTACATATCCTGTGGTAAGGCTGACACTGAGCAGTAGTGTGATTTGGCATTCCATTCTTCTTGGAGTTCATGTTGGACTCAGCCCAGGACACCATCTCATACCTTTGCTGCTGTGTGTTTTGCTTTGTAGATGATGGCTGTTACCTCAGCATCTGCAATGTCAGGGGGCCAGCAGTCTGCTGGGATAGATATTTTGCATTCTGGGGGGGGGGGGGGTTTGCACGGCACCTGTCATGTTGTATGTTGGCAATATGTGTGTGTGTTTGGTATGTTGTTTGTAATATCTGTGTGATTCAGAGCATATCTGTGAATTCCCAACATGGTTCCTACCATCAGTTGAGTAAGCCTTGTGATTATCCTTAGTGTCCTGTACAATTTGTGTCTTCATAAGTTCATAGGTTCATACTAGGCTATCCACCGTAGGGCATTAGTAAGCCTAGCAAGAGTGTGTGTGTCTTTCGCCGCCCCTTGCTATGTGAATATTATGGCCATTTATGATTTTCTTTACTGTGCCTCTGTCTGGACGTGACATGGTGAAGACCCCCAGTGTACATCTACGATCATTCATCCACTTGGCAATATTCCTGTTAAGGGGTGTCAGTGAGGGGCTCTGCCTAACATGGAGTGGGATCCTGTTCCAGGGTGTGGGGAGCCTCTGGGTTATGTATCTGTCCCTCCAGCACATCCTATTTCATTATGTGTTGAGGTTGACATCTGTCACTCTCACAGCTCCAATGTCTTTGATTTCCTGGGGTGGAGCATGTCTATTACTCCTGTGTTGGACATGGCCTTGTACAACAGACATACAATGCCTCTGTGTAGGCAGTCTGTGACTGCATTCAGCTGGGGTGTCTACAGCCAGGCAGCATATGACATATATTTGACACCCTTTATCCTCTTGGTGAGGTACCTTTGAGGTCTTCCTAACTGCTGCAGGTGTCAGGTACGGTACATCCCATATGAGTCATTGTACTAGATTATGGGTCTGATAAGAGAACAGTACAGGGGCACAGTGACCTCTGTTGATGTAGATGTGAATCCTTTTATGATATGGTGTCCAATATAGACAATCTTCCTAGCCACATTGGCATTGTGAGTGTCACATGACAGGTTACTGTCGACTTGTGTCCCTAGGTCCCTGATTACTCCTTGCATACATAATGGTTTACCACCTATGTGGTAATTTGTGATTACCTTGTTTGGTATTTGGTGGGACATTCATACTGTCCAGTGTCTTCAGGATGTCTGGGTGGGGTTCCTGTGTGTGAGAGTGTGGTCTGTCGTATGCTACAGACTGTACAGCAGTTTTGACTACAGTTAGGTGCACATGGGTGGTCTCCGCTGCTTTGTGCATTGTCAGTTACCTGGCCATATGGGTGTCTGTGCTGCATATGGATATTCCCCCTCCTTTGATGTTTTGGTCCAGGTGTTGGGGCCATAACGCATGATATGAGGTATAACCTGGTAGTGCTGGTGTGCTGTCAGTAGGCTTGCAGCAGGCTTCTGTCACTGCACAGACATCAATGTTCTCCATACTGGGAAGTGCCTCAGGAGCATGCATATTGCAGTTTACACATATGGCATTGGTCAGCATTACCCTTATGTTTCTTGCCACTTATGTTTTCTAGGGTGGTGGGTTAGTCTTTTTGGCCTTGCCTACGTACGGCTCTATGGAGGTGGCAAAAGCCTTATCCAGTATCCAGATGCCCAGGGGTAACAAGTGCAAGCCATCCCTGGAACAGCAGCATGGCTTGTCATGCATGACATCTCAAGCAGACAGACATTAGATCCTCTCGGACTGACAGCTGTAATTGTGCCACCTGTTAAAGCTGATCATTCTGTGTTTGTACTGTGGCATCATTCTTGGTGAGGGTGGATGCTGCAAACGGCCAGTGTCATACCAGCCTGGAGTACATACTCAGAGAGCTCGTCCATGTCTCTTTTCGTGTAGTCCAGGGAGGTACATCTCGGGTCATTCACATCAGCATGGACAATGACTGCATCATATTTATGCTTGCTTTGGGGTGACCTGTGTGCTTGTGTTATGTGGCATATTGTGGCAGCCTAAAGGCAGCTTACTGTACCCTTTCCCTTGTTCAGTCTGGTGAGTGGGACAGCAGTGTGTCTGCCTATACAGACACCTATTACAACTGTATCAGGCATGTTGTTTCTCCTTCTGGCCTGTGACTGTTTGGCACACCAGCTTTGTGTACTATGTGTTGCATGTGCTATGTTTGGAGGTTGTGGTTGCTTGGGGTCTGCTTTGGAGGCCTCTGTTAGTGTGGTGTGTTTGTAATTAGGGCCTCTGGGAATGTTTTTCTGTGTTTATGTGCTTGGTTTACAGTTGTGATAGGTCTATGTGGGACTGGGTTTGTGGTGTATGTGGTTACCTTCTCCTCCTGACTAGTTTTGACAGTACTGAGTTGGGGGAGCTCAGCCTCCGGTTTGGATAAATGGTTGCATCTCTCACATATATTTGTATTTATTGGGGGGAGTTGAGGGTTGTCTTTGTACTTGGGGCAGGTGTAACATTGCCTCAGGATTCACAGATTCTACTTGTTATGGCTGGACTTAGTGGATTGTATGTGTGGACATATGTTATTGCCATACTGCTGATTAGTGATTACTTCCCTTTTTATGTTTTCTCTATCATGTAGTAGCTTCCTCATTCTCTTGCATGGTTTGGTAATGGCTGGAGACCGGCATGCCAGATGCCTGCATGTATGGCATTGTGTCTTGTTGTTGTTTGTGATTGCATAATCCAAGCATTCCTGGCTGTGTTCATGGAATGCCTGTATAACAGGTTCTGCGGTGTGTCCCATATTCTGCACCTGCACAGGGCCTTTAGTGGATTCCACATCAGTTTGGAGGGGTGCAACTTATGCTTTACTCATGTTTTTCACTGTGGTTTTCTGGCCAGGGACTGTGGTCAGGATGTGTATATCCGGTGTGATTACTTTATGGTCTGGTCTTACCAGTGAGGGATACACTTCTCATCTTGCCATCCAGTACCCATGTTGCTGATTATCACATCCAGTATGCTTACCCCTCTTGTGGGAGTGGTACGTTGTTCCTGGGCATTTTGGTTTATGGATTCTGGGAACTTTTCTCCTACTGTGTTGGTGCTAGTATAATGCTCCCAGTGTATGTCTGAGTATTTTCAGTCAAACAATATAATGTGGTTTGGGGGGCTTGATATATTCATGTATTCCAGCATAGGCCAGGTGCAGTTCCTGGTGTTAGGACAGTAGTCTGCAGCAGGCTATATACTGGGAGGCGGTTTTAGCCACTGGTACTTGACCATGGCTAATCCATGCTGCTTCTTGTTGTGGTACCAACATGGGGGTGTGGTTATCCTTGACAATTATTGCTAGTCACCCTCCTTTTGTAGCTTGTTCCATGTTTTGAGGCTGTACAGCACAGTATGAGGTGTAACCTGGTAGTGTTAGGGTGCTGATGTGAGCCTTGACCCAGTTTTCTATTACAGGACAGATATCAACATTCTCCATACTGTGTGCGTTTACACTGCACGCATCTTGCTGTTTAGACTTCTGGCATTGGGTAGCATTACATCTAGGTTCCTATCCCTTGTGGTACCTATGAAGGTGGGTTTGTGTTTTGAGACTTACCTATTCAGGGCACGCTGTGGGGTCTGGACTGATAGGTGCACGCCACCCCTAGCAGGCGGTGCATCATGTCATGCTCAGCATGTCTTCCCAGGCTGAAACACATTGGCACCCCTTTGACTAACTGCATTACTTCAGCCAGTTATTGCAATTGATCATCCCATCGTCATTTTGTGGCTTCATGCTTGGTGAGGGTGGATGTTAGTCAGTGTCCTCAAGTGTGCATATAGTACATGGTGTTACATTACTTAACACATGGCATTCATGCCTCAGGTGGTGCTGCAGGGATGCCTCTGTCGGATGCACATATTACACTCCCTGTACATGTTTGTGAGCAGGTCATGTCATTTTAGGCATCCCTGTTATTATTTGAGTGAGTCAGAGAGGGGTATCATTCCCAGGGATCCTACTGAGCCAGTGTATATGCTATGCGTTGCCTCTTTGCCAAGGCCAGGGCATACTGGGCACATCTCCTTCTGCCTGCTGGGGCGGGCTCAGGTTGTTCCTCCGCTGAGTCACGCTCTGCCTGTGATGGCCTTGGCAATGGGGGGGGCTGTTTGGCCCAGCCCTATGCTGGTCCTGCTGCAGCTGTTTTCGCAAGATCATATTATGTAGCATAGCACATACCATGACAATTTGGGTACATGTAGTTGGTGAGTACTGCAAGGCCCCACCAGATGTGTCCAGACACCGGAACCGTGACTTCAGCAGCCCAAACACACGCTCTATTACATTACATGTTTGTGCGTGTCCCTCATTATGGTGTTCCTCTTCAGGTGTGTGTGCATTTCTGATGGGTGTCATCAGCCACGGCTCCAGTGCATAACCTGCATCCCCCACTAGGTGTCCATGTGGGATGTCCCCATTGGCAAATGTCTGGTACAGCTGCGTCAAATGCCAGATGTGGGAATCATGGTAGCTCCCAGGGCAGCCAGCACACACATTCATTATTATGCCCTGGGCATCACACACGACCTGGCAGTTGATGGAGGGGAAGCTCTTGCGGTTAATGTAGGCCCTACCCCGCTCACCGGCTGGTGCTTTGATGTGTATGTGCGTGCAGTCTATTGCACCCACTACCTCAGGGTATTCCGCTATTTGCTGGAAGAGATGCATATTGCTGGCCAATACCTCACGGGCATTGGGGAAATATACATGATCACTGACATGTGCTGACATGGCATCCAGGAACTGGTGCAGTACCCTGGAGGCTGATGCCTGTGATATCACCATCATATCACCAGTTGGTCTCTGGAAGGTACCTGTTGCTAGTATTCTTAGGCCAACAGATACCTTGGTTTCCACTGGGATGGGTTCCCATCTGTTGGTTCTGTGTGTGAGGCGTGGCCTGCACAGCTCAGCTATTTGCTGCAGGAGCTCTCTATCCACTCTATAGCGCTCTACTA
The DNA here is from genome assembly GCF_019279795.1 of Protopterus annectens. Taxonomy (NCBI): domain Eukaryota; kingdom Metazoa; phylum Chordata; order Ceratodontiformes; family Protopteridae; genus Protopterus; species Protopterus annectens. Next base: position 1,048,071,217 of record NC_056726.1, read on the forward strand.
TCTCCAGCTCATGTAACCCATGGTAGGTGACCCTGGGCCTGTACACTCTTCTCCGTCTCCTCACTGTGGGTTGTCTGGCACCATCTGCATTGTCACCACCCTCAGCAAGTCACCTATGTCTCATTATGACAGCTATGGCAGCCCCTAGCATTTCTGCTCTGAGTTCAGCTTTTTCAGTTTTCACTCCTAATAGCTTACTCCTGTCTTGCAGTGTCTCTTGAGAGAAACATCCTGCACTGCTGTTTGCAGAGTTTTAAGTGCTGGGCTGGGCTACTATTCTGCCTGTGTAATTGCCTGCTTCTAATGGTTTTCACCTGCTAGCTCCAGCAGTATTCCCTGCTAGCTTCCTACTAATTCTGTTGCTTCTTTTTTCCTTTCTGTTTCCTCAGGGGGGAGCAGCATGCATACCAGCAGAAACACGCTCACAGTGGCTTACACGTGCGCACACATGCTAACACGGTTCAGGATCTGCCTATTCGGGTTAAAACGTGCGCACACCAGCGCAAACAGTGTTACAAATCTACCAACACACTCCCACATGCTCAGTCTGCCTTACACGCGCGCACACTGCCCTACTCGTGCTTCATGGCACCCACACATGCGCATGCACGCCCAGCAAGAAACTTTAGTGTAAGTAACAGTGTACACCTTCCATTTCTTGACTTTCCCATGCTTATCTTGCGGCACTCCTCTTTCCCTGATCTGTGTATAAGTAACAGTGTACACCTTCCATTTCTTGACTTTCCCATGCTTATCTTGCAGCACTCCTCTTTCCCTGATCTGTGTAAGTAACAGTGTACACCTTCCATTTCTTGACTTTCCCATGCTTATCTTGTGGCACTCCTCTTCCCTGATCTGTGTATAAGTAACAGTGTACACCTTCCATTTCTTGACTTTCCCATGCTTATCTTGTGGCACTCCTCTTTCCTGATCTGTGTATAAGTAACAGTGTACACCTTCCATTTCTTGACTTTCCCATGCTTATCTTGTGGCACTCCTCTTTCCCTGATCTGTGTATAAGTAACAGTGTACACCTTCCATTTCTTGACTTTCCCATGCTTATCTTGGCACTCCTCTTTCCCTGATCTGTGTATAAGTAACAGTGTACACCTTCCATTTCTTGACTTTCCCATGCTTATCTTGTGGCACTCCTCTTCCTGATCTGTGTATAAGTAACAGTGTACACCTTCCATTTCTTGACTTTCCCATGCTTATCTTGCGGCACTCCTCTTTCCCTGATCTGTGTATAAGTAACAGTGTACACCTTCCATTTCTTGACTTTCCCATGCTTATCTTGCGGCACTCCTCTTTCCCTGATCTGTGTATAAGTAACAGTGTACACCTTCCATTTCTTGACTTTCCCATGCTTATCTTGCGGCCCTCCTCTTTCCCTGATCTGTGTATAAGTAACAGTGTACACCTTCCATTTCTTGACTTTCCCATGCTTATCTTGCGGCACTCCTCTTTCCTGATCTGTGTATAAGTAACAGTGTACACCTTCCATTTCTTGACTTTCCCATGCTTATCTTGTGGCACTCCTCTTTCCCTGATCTGTGTATAAGTAACAGTGTACACCTTCCATTTTGACTTTCCCATGCTTATCTTGTGGCACTCCTCTTTCCCTGATCTGTGTATAAGTAACAGTGTACACCTTCCATTTCTTGACTTTCCCATGCTTATCTTGCGGCACTCCTCTTTCCCTGATCTGTGTAAGTAACAGTGTACACCTTCCATTTCTTGACTTTCCATGCTTATCTTGCGGCACTCTTTCCCTGATCTGGGTATAAGTAACAGTGTACACCTTCCATTTCTTGACTTTCCCATGCTTATCTTGCGGCACTCCTCTTTCCTGATCTGTGTATAAGTAACAGTGTACACCTTCCATTTCTTGACTTTCCATGCTTATCTTGGCACTCCTCTTTCCTGATCTGTGTAAGTAACAGTGTACACCTTCCATTTCTTGACTTTCCATGCTTATCTTATGCACTCCTCTTTCCCTGATCTGTGTATAAGTAACAGTGTACACCTTCCATTTCTTGACTTTCCCATGCTTATCTTGTGGCACTCCTCTTTCCCTGATCTGTGTATAAGTAACAGTGTACACCTTCCATTTCTTGACTTTCCCATGCTTATCTTGCACCTCTTTTCCTGATCTGTGTATAAGTAACAGTGTACACCTTCCATTTCTTGACTTTCCCATGCTTATCTTGCGGCACTCCTCTTTCCCTGATCTGTGTACAGTAACAGTGTACACCTTCCATTTCTTGACTTTCCCATGCTTATCTTGTGGCACTCCTCTTTCCCTGATCTGTGTATAAGTAACAGTGTACACCTTCCATTTCTTGACTTTCCATGCTTATCTTTGTGGCACTCCTCTTTCCCTGATCTGTGTATAAGTAACAGTGTACACCTTCCATTTCTTGACTTTCCCATGCTTATCTTGTGGCACTCCTCTTTCCCTGATCTGTGTATAAGTAACAGTGTACACCTTCCATTTCTTGACTTTCCCATGCTTATCTTGTGGCACTCCTCTTTCCCTGATCTGTGTATAAGTAACAGTGTACACCTTCCATTTCTTGACTTTCCCATGCTTATCTTGTGGCACTCCTCTTCCCCTGATCTGTGTATAAGTAACAGTGTACACCTTCCATTTCTTGACTTTCCCATGCTTATCTTGTGGCACTCCTCTTTCCCTGATCTGTGTATAAGTAACAGTGTACACCTTCCATTTCTTGACTTTCCCATGCTTATCTTGTGGCACTCCTCTTTCCCCTGATCTGTGTATAAGTAACAGTGTACACCTTCCATTTCTTGACTTTCCCATGCTTATCTTGTGGCACTCCTCTTTCCCTGATCTGTGTATAAGTAACAGTGTACACCTTCCATTTCTTGACTTTCCCATGCTTATCTTGCGGCACTCCTCTTTGCCTGATCTGTGTATAAGTAACAGTGTACACCTTCCATTTCTTGACTTTCCCATGCTTATCTTGCGGCACTCCTCTTTGCCTGATCTGTGTATAAGTAACAGTGTACACCTTCCATTTCTTGACTTTCCCATGCTTATCTTGTGGCACTCCTCTTTCGCTGATCTGTGTATAAGTAACAGTGTACACCTTGCATTTCTTGACTTTCCGATGCTTATCTTATGCACTCCTCTTTCCCTGATCTGTGTATAAGTAACAGTGTACACCTTCCATTTCTTGACTTTCCCATGCTTATCTTGTGGCACTCCTCTTTCCCTGATCTGTGGCTGTCATCTGTCATGCTACACTGACCTCCAATGAACTGCATTTGTTTCTACCATTCTCCCCTGTGATGTCACCTATCTCCTATTCTATTCCTCCCCCTTATGTATCTCTTACACTACTCAGACTGTGCTCATTTGCTATGTGACTGTGGGATTCAGTATCCTAACCCTCATTTACATCAGATTGCCTACTAATGCTTAGTTACATTTCTTAGACTCAGTTTCCCCCCTTAGCAACCACTACACAGTGGCCATGTTGTTTTTGGTCTGCTGGTCCCGCCATTGTCATTCCATGTATTGCATAAAACCCACATTTGTGGGTTTATAACCTTCATTTTTATGTTTTATACAGCGCAGCCATTTTGCTTTCGGGCTGCGCGTTCGCTATCGGCGATCGTAAAAAAATATATATATTTTTTTAATATTTGCATCGGGTTACCTTGCCAATGGCCACATATTTGGCCATTGGCATGCTGTCTGATACATATACACCCTTTATTTGGAGCTGACATGGCTCCATTGTGATTTTTGCAGAAACGTACTCAGTTGTCAACTGAGTACATTTCTGCAGCTAAAACGGCTCTTACAAGGGCTGCTTTCTGTTTCGTGGATCTCTACTCTACCTCATTTGCATGCCTTTCGGCTGCAATTGAGGTATTTAGCATATCCACGCCCAGTCCGTGTAAGAGACGTTTTAGCTGGTCTCTTACATGGAGTTTCGGGCTGTTCCTGGATCGCGAGGCTTGCATGGAGTGTTACACGTCTCTTACACTCCGTGCAAGCCTTTGTGAATCCTGCCCAGTGTTTCTAAATTATTTTGCACTTCTAGTTCACAAATAGAATTACTTGTAACAGAAATCTGTTTGTATTTTATGAATCCCACTTGACATTTAAGGTTGCAAAAAAATCAGTAGGAAAACTAAAATTAGGAAGAAGAAGGTGTGAGTTACATTTTGTGTTGTCTGTTCACTCAGAATGGTGTAAACTTAGTGTAGGCTTTAATGAATCCAACCTATTTAACTGCCTTTCTCTAAAGCTGCTGAAATAAAACTGTAATCTTTGAAATTTTCCAGAAAATTATTTTATAATATAATCTTAGTCTCGCATATTTTTTAGTTTGTCTGATCTACGTTTCATTCTAATCTTTTGCACACATCACAATATAAGTTACTCTGTTTTATGCAATGCATTGGTACTGCTTGTATTACCAAAAGAAAGGGATTGTAAAAGGTCAGTTGATAAGGGCATCAAGAATGACTAGTACCTATTCTGAATTTTTAGATGAGATTAAGATTGTAAGTTCTTTTTTCTTAGAAAGAGGATACCCCGAACCTATGATAAAGTATTTAGTTGAGGAAGTTATTAAAAACAGGGACAGTACGTTTTTTCCGTTATTAGGCTTAGGACACACGTATCAGACTACACATCATGAGAACAGAGCTGTTTACAATGTGGCTTTTACACACACTTCTTCTGCCACATCAGGTAGAGTGGAAGAGACTATCAAAAAAATATTGGCCCATATTGAAAGTGAATGAGGACATAGGGGTACATATTCCAGCACACCCTTCTTTTGTAAGAAAGAGAGGTACAAATTTAAAGGATATGTTTGAGAAGAAGAATGACAATCAGGGGAGAAATGTGAGGTCAAAAGAGGTACCTTTAAATGTGGTGCCTGTCGTCAATATGAGTTCATTCTTGAAGACAGTGATGTACAGATTCCCTCTAGAGGCGTGGGTTGACAGCCTTTAAACATTATAATTGGCAAGGAATTTTACAAAAGGGTTAATTTACATAGGAATTTGTGGAGTTTGTGACAGTTTTATATTGGAAAAACTACGTGCCCTTAGGAAGAGGATATCTGAAGCGCACGCTACGAGAATTAGTAAAGAGGCTAGAGGAATCTAATGCCTTTTACAAGCATTCTTTGGTTTGTAAAAATATGAATATTAAATTCACAGTAGTGGAACAAGGTAGTCACTGACCCCATTAGTGGTGGTAAATGGGGTCTAGGGTTGAATTCAGGGCCGAGTTCATTCTGGCGGCTAAAACTGAAGCACTGGTAGAGCTCCCTGAGGGTACTTAATGATTGTATTAAGTATTAACAGTGTAATGTTTGAAGTTAAGACAAGCTAAGTTATGATTAATACTGTTAATTTATGGAAGTCAACACAAAGTATGCAATATTTCCCATTAGTCTATCTTATATAACATATTTTTTTAAGCGGGGGTTATTTATTTACTATATATTTAACACACTATGTAGTATTATTTACTATTTTAAACATACTATAACATTATTCATTTATTTTATTTATCTTATGAATTTACTATTTTAGATTCATACAGTTGTCCGTGTCAGGGGCTGCTTGCAGGCTTCCGGCGCGTAAAAATCAACTGCCAATCATTAAGCGGACCAGAGAGTTCCACTGTGGCGAGCCCCTAACCCGGGGAAAAGAGCGAAAGATACAACTAACAACAACGCGGGACATTAAAATTAAAAAGTACAGTTGCCGGAATTTTAATTAACTTTTTAAAGTTGTTTGTACTTTTAAAGTTGTTATGGAAGTTTGAACATTGACCAGTGTATTTAAAGGGGACAAAATGGTCTCTTTAAGAAATGATTATTCAGTTTAAAAATAGGATTATTTAATGCACCCTAACAGAATGAGTTTTCAGTTCTGATAACAGTGTACCCCTTCCATTTTGACTTTCATCCCTTTTTTACTCTTTCCTGATCTGTGTTTGGTAACCCCAGTTTTATTTACCCCCTTTTTTCCATTTTGGACTTTTTGCTTTTGCATTTTTCCCTCTTTTGATCTGTTATAAGAAACTTACCCTTTTGATTTTCCCCATGCTTATTTTGGGTCTTTTGATCTGTGTAAAAAACAGTGTACACCTTCCATTTTTGATTTTCCCCATGCTTATTTTGGGCCCCCTTTTTATCTTTTATAAGTACATAAATTCCTTTTCTTGACCCTTATCTTGTTCTTTCCCTATCTGTGTAAAAACAGTGTACATTCCATTTTTTTTTGATTTTTTCCCATGGGGCTTGGGTTTTTCCCCTTTCTTTTATCTGTGTATAATAACAGTGTACACCTTATTTTTTGATTTTATGCTTATCTTGGCATCCTTTTTTGATTGTGTAAAATGTACATTATTTCTTGTTTACTTATCTTTTTTTTTTGATCATAAGTAAATACATTCCATTTGGAATGTTATCTTTTTCCCTTTTTGATCTGTTATAAAAATGAAATTCCATTTCTTGACTTTATGCATTTTCCCCTTTTTTTCCCTGATCTTTTTGTAACTGTACCCCTTTCCCTTTTGTATTTCCCATGCTTATCTTGGGGATTCTTTTGATCTGTGTATAAAAAGTGATTTCCCATTTCTTCATGCTTATTTGGGGTTCTTTTGTCTGTTATATTGCTTCACTTATTTATGCTTATCTTGTGGTTTCCCTACTTGAAAAGTAACAGTGCATTCCATTTTTGACTTTATGCTTATTTGTGGATTTTTATCAATGAACATGTACACCTTCCATTTCTTGATTTATGCTTATTTGGCACCCCTTTTTTTTGATCTTTTAAAAGTCAGTGCATTATTTCTTGATTTTCCCCATGTTATCTTGTTCCCTATCTGTGTAAAGAAACATGTACCCTTCCATTTTGACTTATGCTTTTTTATTTTTTGATCTGTTTTTGTTCCCTTTTTCTTGATTTATTTATCTTTTTTTCCTGATCTGGTATAAGAAACAGTGTAATTCCATTTCTTGACTTTATGCTTATTTTGGGGCACCCCTGCTGTGTTTTAAAACAGTGTACACCTTCCTTTGTTTTGCTTATTTGGGATTTTTATTGTTAAGAAAATGAACCCACCCCCCATGTTATCTTTTTTTGATCTGTGTAAAATAACAGTGTACACCTTCCATTTCTTGACTTTCCCATGCTTATCTTGTGCACTTCCATCTGTGTATAAGAAACATGTCACCTTCATTTCTTGATTTTCCCATGTTATCTTGGCCTCCTTTTCCTGATCTGTGTATAAAAACAGTGTACATTCATTTCTGACTTTCCCATGCTTATCTTGTGGCATCCTCTTTCCTGATCTGTGGCTGTCATCTGTGATGTAACACTGCCCAATGAACTGCATTTCTTTCTACCATTTGTGATGTCAATCTCTACTCTATTCCCCTTATTTTCTCTTACACTACTCAGACTGTGCTCATTTGATGTGACTGGGGGATTCAGTATCCAAACCCCTCATTTACATCAGATTGCCTACTAATGCTTAGTTACATTTCTTACTCAGCTTCTTAGCAACACTACAATGGCCATGTTGTTTTGTCTGCTGGTGCCATTGTCATTCCATGTATTGCAAAAAACCCCAATTTGTGGGTTTATAACTTCATTTTATGTTTTATACAGCAGCCTTTGCTCTGTCTTCCTTCCATCCAAAAAAATATATATTTTTTAATATTTGCATAATTGCCAATGGACATATTTCTTCATGCTTCGATACATATACATTTATTTGAGCACATGCTATGTATTTTGCAAAGTACTCAGTTGTAATGAGTACATTTCTACAATAAACTCTTACAAGTGCTTTCTGTTTTTGGATCTTCACCTCATTTGCATGTCTCAATGAGTACATATCCACCAGTCGAAGGCTGGTCTCTTCATGAGTTTCTGTTCCTGGATCACTTCATATGTTACTCTTACATTCAAGCCTTTGTGAATCCTGCAGTGTTTCTAAATTATTTTCATTTTATTCACAAATGAATTACTTGTAAAAGAAATCTGTTTGTATTTTATGAATCCCATTGACATTTAAGGTTGCAAAAATCAGTAGGAAAAAAAAATTAGGAAGAAGGTGTGAGTTACATTTTGTGTTGCTGTTCACTCAAAATTTGAAACTTATGTAGGCAATGCCCAACCATTTTGCCTTTCTCAAAGCTGCTGAAATAAAACTGTAATTTTTAAATTTTTAGAAAATTATTTTATAATATAATCTAGTAATATTTTTTTTTTTCTACTTTTATTCTAATTTTTGCACATCACAATATAATTTATCTTTTTATAATGCATTGGTACTGCTTGAAACCAAAAAAGGGATTGTAAAGGTCAGTTGATAAGCATAAAGAATGACTGTACCTATTCTGAATTTTTAGATAAATTAAGATTTTTCTTTTTCAATAAACCCATGATGTATTTAGTTAAAAGGAAAAAAACAAAAAGCCATTATTAACACACACAACACAAAATGAGAACAGACACAACACACCCCTTCTTCTGCCACACTAAAGTGGAAGAGACACAAAAAAACCCATATTGAAAGTGAATGAACATACATTTCCCACCCCCTTTTTTTGTAAGGGGTAAAAATTTAAAAGGGTTTTTGAGAAGAAAATGACAATCAGGGGTGATAAAAAAGGTCCTTTAAATGTGGTGCCTTTTAATATGAGTTCATTCTTGGACATGATGTACAGTTTCCCCTCTAAAAATTTTTGACAGTTTTAAACATTAAAATTTTGGGGTAAAAAGGGTTTTTAAAAATTTGGGAGTTTGTACAGTTTTATATTGAAAACAAACCCCTTGGGAAGAGGATATCAATTACAAATTAGTAAACTAGGAATCAATCCCTTTTTACAAGCATTCTTTAGTTTTAAAAAATGAATAAAATTCACAGGGGGAACATAGTCACTGCCCCCGGGGGAAAAAGTCTGGGGTTAATTCAAGTTATTCTGGCAGAAAAAACACGGGTAGACTTGGTCTTAATGTTTGTATTAGTATTAACATTTTTGAAATTAAAAAACTGATGATTTCTGTTAATTTATAATCAACACAGTATGCTATTTATTTCATCTTATATAACATATTTTTATTATTTATTTACTATATATTAACACACTATGTATTTTTACTAAACATACTATTTTATTCATTATTTTATTATCTTATGAATTTACTTTTTAGATTCATACAGTTGTGTGTCACTGGCAAGTTAAATGCCAATCATTGCGGACCAGAGTTCCACTGTCCCTAAAAAAAAAGATACAACAACAAAAAAGGGACATTAAAATTAAAAAGTACAGTTATATGGAATTTAATTAACTTTTAAAGTTGTTTGTATTTTTAAAGTTGTTTGAATTTGAACATTGATGTAAAGGGGACAAAGGGTTTTTAAAAATGATTATTCAGTTTAAAATAGATTATTTAATGCCCTAACAGAATGAGTTTTCATTCTATAAAGCTTTATATTTTGAGGTGAAAGCTTTCTTAACATTGACTGTGTGGTTTTGATAGAGCCTTTACTGCATTTGAATCAAATAAAAGTTTATTATTCATTCAGGTGGATCTGCTTGGATTACTCCCTTTGGGTTTTTGTGTTATTTGTTTGGGTTTTTACTTTGTGGTTTGAGACTTTTATCCTTTTTGGGATAATCATGCAAATATACATTTTTCAGACATTATAGACCTTATATTTTATCCATTTTTCAATAATAAATACATAAGACTTAAAATCATAATTCAGGGGAAATATATTTTGAATCTGCAAATTTTTTAAAAATTAATAAATTATGTTGATGTTCTGATGCATCAACAGCTAATTTAAAAACTGAAGTGTCTGCAAATCATTCCTTTTTTTCTGATACCATTGTATTCATTTCATACAGAGGAGCAGGACCCTACCCAATTAAAGGTTAAAGGGCCCGAAGCTTTTCGGGACAAGATGGTACTCTGTCACTAGATGTTGGCACATCACATGGCATGCAGATTACTGTCAATTTAAAAAGAGAGTCTTTTCCCAAATTTTTAAATGTGGAAGGAAACCAATGAAAGCAAAAATTCACACTGTAATGAGATATGTAGATCTCCCCCACTGGGCAGGAATCAAACTGGGAAACCAAGATTTAAAAAGCAGTATTCCGGGCCTTTTACATTTTTTTCCTTTTGTTTTAAAAGAACAGTTTAGCTCACAAAATACATTTTTTAGCCATGCAGATAAAAATATTCAGTTTTCCCCTAATATTCAGTCATCATTGATCTTAAATTTTGTGTTGTGTCCCTCATTTACATCATGCCAGCATCTGTATGGATAAAATGAAAAAGCAACCACCAAACATATACAGGAGGTGAATAACTGGATATTTGTTTTTGAAATGAAAACATGAAAAAAAAATCAAAAAAATAAAATTCTTTGCTTATCGGGGGGTTTTTGAAGAAGAATGCCAAAGGAAAAGTAAGATATAAAATTGTGGGAAACCAGTACACTGTTTTAAAAATTTGCATGAACAGAGCAGGTGAAAAGCTAGCAGTGATGGAGATGAATATGACATGGTAGGATGCACTCTGTGGGACAAAAAAATGAGGACATCAGTCATCCAAAGTAGCTTAAATTTCTGATGCCCAAAAAAAGAGCAAATTATGGGGGTTTTGGGTTTTTGGGGAAACAAAAAAAATCTGGTGAAGATTTGAGAAGTAAAAACAAGAGGGAACAACATCCAGCAAACAGTTGAATGGATTGTATCGGAGGACCTGAGACAGTAAACATGACTCTTAAAAAGCAAGAATGTGGAAAATTTTGAGAGATGGTAAATAACACATTAATGGGGAAAGGGATTGATAATGTGATGATGGTTAAATGCCCTAATATAAGTAAAAAGGACAGGCTTGACATCTAAAAAGTTTTATCAAACTCATGGTTCTTTCCATTCATCATCCTGGAGGCTTCCTTTTAGCAACATATCATGATTTTTACCCATTCCAAACCTCCATTCCAGTGCTGGGAGAAGATATTTCAACCAAAATAAGATCAAAATGCAAGACTTTTAATAGTTCTTAAGTTACTAGCCCTTTCCTTGGGGTCTCAGATTAACATTTTGTCACCCTCCATTAGACTAACAGGAACCAACAAAAATTTTAAAAATTTCTGTCTTTACCTGATGTACAGCTAAAATCACAGACAATACAAAAAACTTTATATGTGAAATCTGAATTTTCCATGTCTCAAGACAATAAAAAGGAAAAACCCCGTCTCTTCCCGAGATAAACTCACTTTATAACACATCGAAAAATCTTTACTTATTTTTTAGAGTTTGCAAGTTAACTCTGTTATTCCCGCCTTTACCATCAACAGATACATATGCATATAGTTTATAAAATTTCTGCCTTTTGCAGCATTGCACTGTGGTTACATTTGAAGCTCAGTAAAACATATTTCTTTACATTTGTAAATTTAAACATACAAATCAGATTACCATTCACAAATGACATGAATTATTTTAAAATAACTGGCTGGGCTGGCCCTTAAAATTTTCCCTTGAAAAGTCAAGCAATTTTCAAGTGACCCCTTTAAATGCTGTTGAGAGGGATGAGCCTATCTGGGAATACATTACCCCATTTCCTGTCTTCAGAGCCCCTCTGTGTTGGCATTTTAAGCTAGGTGTAGCACTGTCATAGCATATGTGCAATAGGCCCACCTTAGTAACTTGGCATTTGTTCTGGCTCATGTAGTTATGTTAAGGATTGTAGTTTAACTATAAAATTTCCTTCCCCAAAAGATGAGGGACATTTCTGCAGTGCCCCCACTATGGCTAGACATTACTTTTTACAGCTGCATAGCATTCCTCCCTGGGTTTTGGGTGAGATATACCCTGGGTGCTCTTCTACCTTTTGAAACCCTTTTGTACAGCCAATGGTTTGAAGCATCCATGCCCAAAAAATTATTTGTAATCTGGACTGGCAACACAGTCCCAAAACTCCTTTATCTGGTCCCTTTTTTTCATTTTTGATTACTATAATTGACAAATTGTGTATTGTAAAAATTTTATTTTTTAACAGGTGAATGCCTGAATAGCCCTTTTTTCTGATCATACCCCTATGTCCTTGGGTCTGCCCTATCCATTTGCTGGGCTTAATGGTCAATTGCCCCCTGTAGTCTGCCCCTTTTTTATTTAAGGGTTTTAGGAATGGGTGTTACAAATATAGGTAAGCAAGGGCAAAATTTTTGCCCCGCTAATATGATCTATAGCCCCAAATATGGGGGATTTTTTTATAAAGCATCTTTTTGAACTCTCAATAAAAGAGTTAAACCTTTCTAGCATTGATCACATCCAAACCCCAAAGATCAGTATGGAAAATAAACCCCGCTGCTTTGTTTTTTCCCGGCATTAACATCTGATTGTGTATTTAATTTTTAACACAGAATGTGTCCTTCTTTTACCCCACCCTAGGGAAAAGCTCTTTTTATGTTATTTTTTTTCTCAGAGCATTGCTAGGATTTTCAAATTTGTACTGACAGCTCTCAAATTTTGCCAAGCTACGGCCTTTCGTAATTCACGGTTGCCCTTTTTTTGGGGATGAAGAGGCATTCGTAATGCCTCTTCAGTAATTAATATAAATTCACTCAAAGGGTTCCTGAATTGAAAATTAACCCGAAATGTCAGTTCTTTGAAAAATGCAGCATGGTAGTTGGGGTAGAGACTTTATGCTTTTGTTTTCTGTAAAAGGGACAGGTTTTGAGCTTGAGTAAATTACTAACCACCTGCTACCACTAACTAGGATGTTTCATTCAACACAACCTACCTCTTAGTGGAAATATGGACAAACTAAAATAAACAGGGACAGATATTAAATAATGTTCTCGGGAAATTAGAAAGTTGCTAGAATAACAGGATTTGTTCTAGTTGAATTTTTCTAAAGGACATGAAGTCTGAAGCTCAAATGTCTGTCATTATTTAGCAACTTCAGCCTTCAATGATTTTCTAGAAAATCACAAAATTTATGAGGCAGAAAAAAAATATGGGGCAAAATTGGACATTCTGCAAAATGTGGACAGTTGAGGTATGCTACCTACCACACACACACACACACACACACACACACACACACACACACCCCCCCCCCCCTCTCAACCTCTTACAAACAAACTCATAAATAAAACTGAGGCAAAGGCCCAAAAATAGGGACTTTTTTTTAAATATTGCTCTTATAAACTTAGAAAGTTACTAGAATATTTTCTTGCATCAGTAGAATTTTCTGAAAGGTATGAAACTAAAATTTTTCTGAAACTGAAATGTCTGCATTATTTTCTAACTTCAGTCTTTAACAATTTGCCACTAATTTGCCGAAAACTGCAATTTTATGAAAACGGCCCAAAAAATGTGATGCAAAATATAAAATTGCCAGACAATACAGCTGGGAACCTGTCAAAGGAGGGACACCATTTTAATATGAGCACAGTTAACTTAGAGCAGCTGACAAAATTAGAGAATCTACATGCATTTCTGAAAAAAAAGTAATGTATAACTCTGATCATTACAGTTATTTATAAAAGTAAATAAACCCTCATGTTTTCTTCCAAAATTGCTATTTTGTGGAGGGATCATTAGGGAAGAGCAACATTTTGAGCCAAAATCAGGGACAGTTGAGGTTTGGCTATGCCTAATTCTATAAAGCAATTTATTTGCATGTACCTCTCAACCTGTTAATGCAATAAATCTGGACAAGGCCAAATATATTGAGGGAACATATAAACAGTACTAAAAATTGCTCTTGTATAAACTGGGACAGTTGATAGAACAGGTCTTATTTTAGCATGCATTTTTCTGAAGGTTATAAAGTCTGAAACTAGTGTGTCATTATTTAGTGACTTAATTCCTAAATCATTTGCCAGAAAACCACAAATTGAGGAACAAACCAAAAATAAGAAGCAAAAAGTCTATTCATTCTTTGAAAACCTGGACAGTTGGGAGGTATACTTCAGCTGGGGCTGTCTAAGTTTGCCCCCCCTCCCCCCCACAAAACCATGGGCGAATGGAGCCCCCCCCTGCAGCCATTCCAATGATCCATTACTTTGCTATTTCACTCCATTTACCATAAACACTAATGTATACTGATTTACTTCTATGATGATTTGAACTTCATTTGAAAGTTTTATTTTGCATTTTACAGCACAAACACTAAGACATCTGCTAAACAAACTTGGCATTAAAACTTCTCTGCCCTTGAAACTCACATTCATTGAAACAACATTAAAACCCACATTCAAAGAAAATACATTTTACCTGTGGCAGATAAAATTAATTCTGGGCTGTTTTAAATCATAGGCCCCCTTTCATATGAAACATACATGTGCTCTTTGATACACCTTCCTATTGCTTTGAACATTTTTCCAGTAAACAATGAAACAAAACTGCCCAATTCAGAACATTTCCATCATAAAAGTCTAGTCAAACTTTTACAGTCCACCATTATCAGTAAATAAATACAATCTCTGAAGTAGTAAAAAGTCATCTAAATAATTCCACGTTAAATAAATCTTAATGAAGAGGTTGCTGCTAGCAATCACCTTTATATTTCATGTTCACCAAAAATAAAGTGTCT
>NC_056726.1:1048715985-1048723485 GCF_019279795.1 Protopterus annectens
TTTGTAGGCTATGGTAGATATTTCTTTGGATTAGGGTCTACAGTTGGCTAGCGCTAAGATATGGAATTTTACATGTGTGTGTGTGTGTGTGTGTGTGTGTGTGTGTGTGTGTGTGTGTGTGTGTGTAGTGCTATGATACAATATTAGCGCTATCTGATGCACAAGCTAGCTGTTTAGAGCTTAACTCCGCTCAGTGCTTCACTAAATTACAGTTTACAGTCCTAGTAGTAGTTTTACAGGTGAACTTAACTGTCCAGGTGCTTGAATGTGTACAGGGCACTGCTAACCGCTGCTGCACAGTGAGCAGGTCTGCACTAATGCACCCAATTTATTTTTAACAGAAATGAAAGTTAAATCTGATTCCTCAGTCCTCTGGCCATTAAAATGACTATATTGAGCCCCTCTGGAGTGCTTCACATCTCATACAAACCAGGCAAACACAATCTGCCACAAGATGAATAACCTTAGTCCTCTTAATGAGACCACAAAAAAGGACCATTGAGTGCAATGCCAGAACAATCAACTGACTTCCAAGGGAAATTGCCCCTCCACAAGAGCGGTGGGTGGGTTTGGCATAAAAATTAAAGCCTTTGCTTCATGGACAGAACGTACAGGGTTTGATTCTGACCTTGGGTTACTGTCTTGACTTAAAATGGCCCTTCAGAGCAATTAGCCTAGTATTCCGCTATGAATCTATTATAGGTTCATAGGTTGGTACAAGGCTATCAGCCCTAGGGCCTATACAAGCCTAGCCATAACAATTCCCTGGCTATTTCTTCCCACACTATTTACTTCCCTGGACAAGAACAGTTCAATTAGCAAACAGTAAAGTAGAAAAGGCAGTTTGTAGAAAAAAATATACTTTCAATGCTCAGAAAATTGCAAACTACATGGAGCACTCACTTAAACTCAGTAATACAGTTTGAGAACTCATCTTTACCTGGATGGAACTGGATTCAGTGGAAACACTTCTCAAAGCACAGGCAAGTAGCCAAGGTTTGTTGAGCTCTGAGGGTTGAGGCCAAGATTTAGCAGCCTTTGAAAGCTGTGTATCCCAAAAAGCCATAATGCCTGATGCATTAGTCTTATCTGTTCCTACAGCTACAAATCTACAGTATCAGTAAAAATCTTGATATTCCTAACAAAGGTGAATGCATGCCCAGCCTCTCTTCCACCAGGTAAACAGAAATGGTCAAGTGTCTATATAGGATGGTGATTTACAGCAACAACATAATATACCTAAACAGTGACCTGCTCACCTTGTTCCTGGAAATTCACCTCATTTTAACATCCATCCCTCCCTTCATGGACTCTAGTAGACAGTGGCTAGTCAGGAATTTGTGTTAGTTTAAGAGCTGATGGATTCCTGTTGAAATTCCAAGGACAATAATCTTAGAGCAGCGAGACTAAAGACATATAAAAATGACTACATACCAAGTCTGAAGCTGCTGCTGTACGTTGCAGTATTTCCTTTACTCTGAGCTTCACTAATCTTGGAGTTTGTACACAAACAGGAGGGGTATAAGGTGCATAGTCCCCTGCATCAGAAAGTAAAGGCAGCCAAAAATCCTGTGCTTCACTATTTAATGTCATTACATTGAATTTTGATTCTTTGTTAATCATGTTTTATTTTTACAGTTGCAGGATGTTCAGTTATGGAAGTTGCCCTTCTAACAGGCAGCTACAAAGAAAATATGGAGTACATTCCTATCAGGACAGAAAGGGAAACAGAAAATATGAAAAAAGGCGTAACTTTTAATAATACAGACAACAGAACAGTTTGCCCCTTCTTCTGACAAGGGATGGCTGACAGAATAATGGGGGTGTTTAATTTATGTAGCAGTACACAACCTGTATTACTCAGATGCGAGTTTGATTCATTAAGATACCAGTCCCAAAATGAAGAATGTCATGAAAGTCAGTTAACAAGGCTTTAGGCACTAGATATATATTAGGTTTAATCAGTTTAAAAAAGGCAAAATATACAGACTTTATAAATGGTTAAACATCAGTGCAGTTAAGGGTCAGTTCAGCTTTCAAAAAGGGTAAACTGTTACAGCAGAATAATTAAAATAAGTTCATTTCCATCTACTTAACAGTATTCCTAATTTTTTAAATAAAGTGAAAATGGATGCCTCAAGAGTACTTCCTTACCTACTGATATCATGTTCTCATAGTTCTGCACCATCACCTCCCTGTGTAGGTCTTTCTCCTGTTCACTCAGCATCTTCCACTCCTCTCCTGAAAACTCAACAGCAACATCTTCAAATGTGTTCGGAACCTGGAAACACACAAAAATGATTTATGTGCTCAAAATTTCACTGTACAGGCTGATGACTCAGAAATATTTCAAAACTGCAGTAACAAGCTGCGTTCAAACTTGGTGCCCACATTACAGGATATTGTGCTTGCACCCTACAAGATAAAATGATTTTTCCTATCATAACAACTCATAATTTAGTAGAATATTCTGTAGTCCCTATGAATGAGCTAACAAGTAAAAATGCCTACTAATGATCATAAATCATCGGTACTGGGTTCCAATTAAAACACTGTTCAGTACTATTTGTTTGTACAGAGCAGCATAAAATCTAGAGAATTAGTAAATGGGCAGAACTCTGAATGTTCTAAGAAAATTCACAAACGAAACAACTCCTTAGCCAACTTTTAGAACTCTGAATGTTTGCAGACTAAGAAAAGATGATACTGCAACTTTTTGTCTCAAAAAAATGTAAGGACCCAGTTCTCAATGCATCAAAATGTGTGTGTGTGTGTGTGTGTGTGTGTGTGTGTGTTAGACACATTTCTCATAACTTGAGTCTAACTACAGTCTGAAAAAGGTCCATATACCCCAGAAAACAGAGCGGCACAGTGGTGGAGCAGTTATTATTGTCACCTCACAGCCAAGAGGTTCTCTGGTTCAATTCTCAGCTGGGGTGCTGTATATCAATATGTATGCATACCTTTAAGTAACTTTCTAGGGGCTTGCACAAGTGTATAAATACTGAGCACATGCGAGCCTAATCGCCATTTTGTAGTAAGCTGTTGAGATGTACGAATGAGTGTCTGTGTAGCCTGTCAGTTTATCAGTTTGTTTATATTTTGCACTGTTGCTATCTATCCTAATTTGTTTCTGTGTAATAAAGCACATAAACGAACTACACCGTCTGTTAGTCTTCACTGGTAAAACAAGATGAGCGACATGGTGTCAGAATGGGATACAGAAATCTAGATTCAGGACCGAGAAGGCACTTGATTAATGATGGAGGAATGGATCATCCCCACTGCATGTATAACTCGCAAAACAGGTCAGAAACTTATTTAAGGTGTCAAAACTTGCTTAAATGATTTCTTCTTATTCACAAAATATAAAACAAAGCCTAAGAACGCTCAAAACAAATTTCTAATTAAACAAAATGTCCAAAACTATGACATAGATAAAAATATTTGAATAATCATGGAAAATGTTTGAAATAAAATCCGAATCTCATAACATAAATAAAATGAGGGAAATTGCCAGATTTTTTCACTATGTGCTAATAATCTGAAGTATACAGAGTGTTCACAGTTTTCCACAGTATTACAGTATAGTTATTTCACAAAATACAACCATTTCACAACATATTTTGCAAAGTACAGTATTTCAAAGAGTTTACTGTGCATTTGAATGGTATTACAAGTAATGGCTGTGTGTGCATGTTCATACATAATTACAAGGGCCATTTTTTGTGTGTTTGAGCATACTTTGTTGGCATGGCCGACAGATTTCGAAAGCTAGCGCCACTTGTATTTGATAATAATATTGCAGAGAATTGGAGTGTGTTTGAGCAAGAGTATGATATTTTCATACAAGCTGCATTTACTGACAAAGATGACCACACAAAGGCATTTATTCTGCTTAATTTAGCTGGTTCTGAAGCCATAGAAAGAGAGGGTTAATTTGTGTATGCAGCTGCTGTGTTTGCAGGAGAGGGGGAAAACCGCCATATAGTTGTCCATAGAAAGAGAGGGTTAATTTGTGTATGCAGCTGCTGTGTTTGCAGGAGAGGGGGAAAACCGCCATATAGTGGTACCGGATGAGTCAAGGAAGACCCCAAGTGCTTAAAACGTAAATTTAGAGAAATGTGTAATTCCCAAATTAATATTACAATGGAAAGGCACTTATTTTACACAAGAGATCAAATGCCTGGTGAAACTTTTGCAGCACATATAACAGCTTTGTTTCTCAACATTAAAACGTGCAGATTTGATGACTTAAGGGATAAGCTAATAAAAGACTTGTGGGTGGTATTAAAGATGATGCTGTGAGAAACATTTTGCTTAGTGACAGTGATTTAACTTTGAATAAGGCCATTGGGATTTGTCAGATATATGAGCTGACAGAAAAGCACACAAATATGCTTACAAATGCTTCCAGCATCTTCTAGTGTTCATGTTGACAGTATGTACTACAGGGTTAAAAGAAACAGGCCCAAGCACATGGCAGCTATGGGGAGACCTGCAACAGTCCCTGGGAAGGCCCAAATCTTTCAAGCAAATTCCACAGTCTCAGTGAAACTCAAGGGTGAGTCAGCAAACTAAAAAGAATGTGCCTATACCTAGTTTCATAGTCAACTGTTGTAGTTGTGGTACAAATTATGAACCCAAAAGAGAAAAGTGCTTAGCTTTTGGTCAGCAATGCCACAAATGCAATAAGTGGAATCATTTCAAAAGGTTTTGCAAATCAAACAAGGGGCATTCTTTTATTAAAAGGGAACATTCAAAGACACAAGTTGATCAATTAGAAAGCTGCAACCCTACTTTTTATGTTGATGGTGTGTCTGTGCTTAATGATTTATGAGCAAACAATGAAGTATTTTGTACTTCATATATATATATATATATATATATATATATATATATATATATTTTAATAAGTATGGTTCTAAAAATGTTTATCCTGAAGAAGTTTTCTACATGGTTTAAGTAGATTGCTGGGGAAGGTTAATTTATGTGGAGCTCTGACTGGTTGTTGTTAAATATAAAAGGGACTCTGTTTAATGGTGATTTTATCAAGTTGTTCACTTATTGGCTTAGTGGACGAAAGCGCTAATAAAAGTTCTTTTGGTTCGGATTATTCCCTGGGTGCTCATTATTTTATTTTTTGCTTTTTAGCTAGTTTTTTTATTTTCTCTTGTTTGTGGGACTCCACAATTGTAAGTTAAGACAGGAAGAGCAAACTGGTTTACAGCTTGGATTTAATTCCTAGATGTCAAAGCCGTTTTCAGGATTAATTTAAGTCTTCTGAAGTACTCCTTACTAAGTTTTATTTGTATTTGTTCATATTTTACTGTTGATCCTTCATCAATTCCCAAATATTTATAAACTCCCTCTTGCTCGAATTCTTTTATATCACATGCTTGTCCCAAACTGATGTTTTGTTGGTGCTGCAATTTTCCTGCTTTAAAGGTTCCTTTTACATAGCTATAAAGACCCAATGACATTCTTATATTACCTGAAAAGGTTTTGACAGCTTGTAGTTCTGCTTTCAGTTCCTCATATGATGAGCTATACAGTTTCAAATCACTGACAAAGAGAAGATGAGAAGTCTTTGCACTTTGTTGTTTTCTAGGAGCCAAATTACAGCCATGACCTAAACTGTTAAGTAGACAGCTTAATGGATTAAGGGCAAGGCAGAATAGCAGCAGTAACAGAGAGTCATCCTGGAATATCCCCCTTTGGATTTTTATCCCTAGAATAAGTTGGCCTTTATCATGGCTTAATTGCAAAGTGGTCTGCCACTGTTTCATGGTCAATGTAATATAATCAATCGGTGTAGGGTGAAACTATGCAGTTTTTTCCGTACCACAGTTATTTTGATTTAGTGGCTATATTATACACGACTGAGACTAGGAAGGGGAAACATACATGAACCTAGAGTCACTCATAACTTCTTACTGAGGTGTTTTTAACATGCATGCCCCTTTCAGTTTGTTGGTGTTCATGCATTTGAAAATGAGCAGAACAATGACTGAATATGTGTGTACATGGGTAGTACCAGCACCATTAGTGCTGAATGAAGAAGAATAACCAGAATAAGAAAAAAATGCAATAAGACAAACTGAAAAAATAGATCACTGGCCATATGTTGGTGTAGAAATGAAGAATAATGATGCATTGTCGTTGAAAAAAAAGAACATTACTGCAGTTATTAAAGTGCAATACTTTTGCAACTAATGAAGCACATTTTTAATTCTACATGACTCAGGAGAAAAAAAACAAAGAATTTTACCTCTGTAGGCACTGGGGAATAGCAGAATAACTTTCATGTCCCCTCATTTCCAGTAGCTGGTGTTACTCACAAGTGATCTAGCACAGTTCATTCACTTCAGTAACAGTTATGACACCTCAGGAAAACTGTGTAGAACTACAAATTTTTACCATTATAAAAGCCTGCAGTTTACCTATTTTCTTTAGCTGGAGTTGTATGACTGCTGCAGACATTGTAAAACAGGCTCCGAGAGTAACATTAGTGAGGGTCAATCAAGGAAAATAGAAGCAACCCTGTTATAGAAGCTGTACAAAACTGTCACTCACACCAATGCCAAAGTACTTCAATGGAATGAGAAAAAACAACCACTTATTTATGTCTGCCATGATTCATATAAACAGGACTTGAAACTATACCTCTCAAGTATACCTCTATAAGACCAACCCTCATTCTGAGTCTTTAAAAGACATGTTTTTCACTGTTACACATTGAAAGAGTTTGTCACACATTCAGTGTTAAATTTTTTTAACACTTAGCCACAGTAAATAATACTGAATCATTCAAAAAGAAACTTTGATGAATTAATAAAGTATAACATAACATTTTAATCATTACGTGAGCTTGTTATTTGAAGTTGCTAAGTCATGAGTATTTGCTCCACATTTCTCCCATCTTTCCAAATTATGAGAGGAAATGTTCCACATTTTGGACAAAGAAGGTTGACAGCTACACTTGAAATAGCTCCGTGAAAAGAGAAAAATGCAGGAAACTATAATCCCATTAATATGGCTGGCCTCATGACGGCCACTTTGTGGGAAAACATTAACATTTTATAGGAATCCGTTCGAATGATATTGATGCATTAAAATATCTCCCCAAGCAAAGAAAATGAAAAAAAAGTTTGGATTTCTAAGTAGGAGTAGTGCATGTGTAAGTTACACATGCAGGAAGTCTGTCACCTATTTGGGTAACATACAGAAAATGGGACCATTAATTAGTAGGCAGACAGTCTCTAGGATTTGTTTATAGTTTAGGATATTATGAGGATAAGTTCCGTTTATTCTTTAAAAGGAAAACTAAACACTTGGATAAAGACAAATACCTTTCACTTGGGGGAACATGATCAGACTGCTTTGGGGATCTTTCAAAGTAAACAATAACGCATGTAGAAGAGGACAAAGTTGATACTAATAATTACATCTATTAGTAACAGGAATTGGAGGTAATGAAAATGAATGGTAATTCACAGT